>NW_020265395.1:0-1923 GCF_003255815.1 Theropithecus gelada | reverse complement strand
TACAATCAATATGACAAAAATTCAAAGGATTTTTAGAGGCCTGTATGAGCAATTACATGCCAGTAAATTGGAGAACCTAGAAGAAATGAATAAATTCCTGGACACATATAACCTACCAAGATTGAACCATGAAGAAATCCAAAACCTGAACAGACCAATAACAAGTGATGAAATCAAAGCCATAATAAAAATTATCTCAGCAAAGAAAAGCCCAGGACCTGAAGGCTTCATTGCTGAATTTTACCGAACATTTAAAAAAGAACTAATACCACTCCTACTCATACTATTCTGAAAAATAGAGGAGGAGAGAATACTTCTACATTCATTCTATGAGGCCAGTATGACCCTGATACCAAAAACAAAGACACATCAAAAAAAGAAAACAACAGGTCAATATCCCAGTGAACACTGATGCAAAAATCCTGAATGAAATACTAGCGAATCAAATTCAAAAACACATTAGAAAGACCATTCATCATGACCACGTAGGATTTATCCCCGGGATGCAACAATATTTCAACATATGCAAATCAATCAATGTGACATAGCATATCAATAGAATGAAGGATAAAAAACTTATGATCATTTCAATTGATGCTGAAAAAGCATTTGATAAAATTCAACATCACTTCATGATAAAAACTCACAAAAACTGCATACAGAAGGAACATACCTCAACAGAATAAAAGTCAACATGACAGACCCACAGCCAGTATCATACTGAATGGGGAAAAAACTGAATGCCTTTTCTCAAGATTTGGAACAAGACAAGGATGCTCACTGTCACTGTTGTTATTCAACATAGTACTGGAAGCCCTGGATAGAGTAATTACACAAGAAAAAGAAATAAAAGGCATCCAAATCGGAAAGGAAGAAGTCAAATTATCCTTGTTTGCAGAAGATACAATCTTATAATTGGGAAAACCTAAAGACTCTATCAAATAACTATTAGAACTGACAAACAAATTCAGTAAAGTTGTAGGACACAAAATTAACATACTAAAAAATGAATACCATTTTTATATGCCAGCAGTAAATAATCTGAAAAAGAAATCAAGAAAGTAATCTCAAGTAGCTATGAATAAAATTAAATAAAGCGAAAGATCTCTACCAGGAAAATTGTAAAATATTTATGAAGGAAATTGAAAAGAACACAAAAAATGGAAAAAAAATTTATATTCATGGATTAGAAGAATCAATATTGTTAAAATGTCTATACTACCCAAAGCAATCTACAGATTCAATGCAGTCCCTTTCAAAATACATTCTTGACATAAATAGAAAAAAAATCTTAACATTTATATGGAACCACAAAAGACCCAGAATAACCAAAGCTATCCTGAACAAAAAGAATACAACGAGGAGGCTGGGGGTGGTGGCTCATGCCTATAATCCCCGCAATTTGGGAGGTAGAGGTGGGAGGATCACTTGAGGTCAGGAGTTTAAGACCAGCCTGGACAACATGGTGAAACCCTGTCCCTACTAAAAATACAAAAACAATTAGCCGGGCATGGTGGCAGGTGCCTGTAATCCCACCTACTCAGGAGGCTGAGGCATGAGAATCACTTGAACCGGGAAGGTAGAGGTTGCAGTGAGCCGAGATTGTGCCACTGTACTCTAGTCTGGGCGATAGAGCAAGACTCCATTAAAAAAAATAATAAAAATGAAAGAAAAGAAAGAAAGAAAGTAAAGAAAAAGAATACAATGAAGAATCACATTACCTGACTTCATATTATACTACAGAGCTGTAGAAATCAAAATAGCATGGTACTGGCGTAAAAACAGACACATAGACCAATGGAATAGAATAGAGAACCCAGAAAAATACACATACATTTACGGTGAACTCATTTTTGACAAAGGTACCAAGAACACATATTGGGAAAAGACAGTCTCTTCAATAAATGATGCTGGAGAAACTGG
>NW_020265394.1:0-1923 GCF_003255815.1 Theropithecus gelada | reverse complement strand
AAGATAAACAGAAGATGTTCTTCACCCTTCCTTCAGGCAATGGGAGGGTTTTTCTAACTGTTAATGGAAATTTTTGGCTCAGCATGGACCTAAACAAAAATGTGTGAGAAAAGGCACTTGACTCTCATTTCAACCATGTCCTGCATATATAAGCAAGAAAGATATGCAAACCCTGTCTCTCCTCATATTTGCATCCCACACATCCTCATTCTCATGTCCCAACCCCAGTCAGTCTAACTGCAGATCTTCCTGTTCTCTGATGCAGAAAATTCAGGTGACCACACAAATCAAGTATCTACCTAAACAGTGTGTCTTGGTCAGGGATCTCCAGAGAAACAGAACCAAAATAATGTGTATGTATAGAGAGATTGTTTTCAAGTAAATGCCTCATGTGACTAAGGAGCTAGCAAATCAAAAATCTCCAGGATAGGCCATCACACTGGAGGCCCAGGGAAGAGTCAAACTTGCAGTTCAAGTCTGGAGCCTGTCTGCTGGCAGAATTCTTTCTTGCCCAGAGAAGGTCAACCTTTTCCCTTTTCAAGCCTTCAGTGGATTGGATGAGGACCACCGACATTAAACAAGACAATCTACTTCACGGAAAGTCCACCAACTTAAATCTTAATCACATCCAATAAGACACCCTTACATAAATACCGAGAATCATGTTTGACCAAGTATCTGCTCCACTGCAAAGCAGCCAAGTTGACACATAAAATTAACCATCACACTGGACCTTCAGTTTTACTAAGCAATCTTCTAAGTCTCTGTATTTCAGTCGTGTTCCAGTTCTTTAGAAGGACTTCAACAATATCCTAGTTCTATCATATTCTATATCATGTTTTTCATAGATTAAATGCTTGAAACTATTTTTTTTTTTTTGGAAGACAGAGTCTCACTCTGTTACTCAGGCTGGAGTACAGTGATGTGATCTCAGCCAACTCCAACCTCTGCCTCTCAGGTTTAAGCGATTCTCATGCCTCAGCCTCCCAAAGTAGCTGGTACTACAGGCATATGCAACCACGCCCAGCTAATTTTTTAAAACTTTTAGCAGTAACAGGGTTTCACCATGTTGTGAGGCTGATATCAAACTCCCAATCTCAGGTGAGCCATCCACCTTAGCCTCCCAAACTGCTGGGATTACACGTTTGAGCCCCCACACCCAGCCTTGCTTCTGAAACTTTTGAGGCGTCTTACATCTATGTGTAAAAGTAATCTGATAGTAGTTTTGCTTTGATTTATTTTGATAAACTTCTATAATTATGTAATTGGTATTACTATAATTTGAGTATGTCCTCCAAAAGTTCATGCTGAAACTGAATTATCAATATAACACTATTAAAACGTGGGGTCTTTAAGAGGTGCTGGGGTTTTGAGGGCTCTTTGCCCCCGAATGGATTAACCCATTCAGGAATTAACATGTTAGTAGATTGTCACAAGAGTGAGTCTGCTGTGAGTCTGTTGTAAAAGCCAGTTCCTCTCAGTGTGTCCAGACTCACCATATGATGCCCTGTACCACTGAGGACTGCAGAGACTCCTTATCAGCAAGAAGGCCCTCACCAGATGCAGCCTCTAAACCTCAGACTTACCAGCCTTCAGAGTTGTAAGAAAAAAGTGTATTTTCTTTATAAGTTACCCAGTCTTAGGTATTCACTTATGAAAAAAAAAACAAATATATATATATATGACAGGTACCACCTTAGGATCAAGGAAATATGGCAATATTGGTTAATATCCAGTCATTGCCACCATTGTGTTAGGCATCACACCAATTCCTTTCCCTACTACACATGAGGTAGGAGAGAGACAATTATCTAGATTTGAGAGGTGAAGAAATGGAGGCCTGGTACATGGAAACCCATCCTTTAGTCTTCGGTACACCTGATGTTGCATAAGAAACAATAGTAAACAGAAAATGAAGACCTC
>NW_020265393.1:0-1924 GCF_003255815.1 Theropithecus gelada | reverse complement strand
AATTCAACAGGAAGAGCTAACTATCCTAAATATATATGCACCCAATACAGGAGCACCCAGATTCATAAAGCAAGTCCTTAGAGACTTACAAAGAGACTTAGACTCCCATACAATAATAATGGGAGACTTCAACACTCCACTGTCAACATTAGACAGATCAACGAGACAGAAAGTTAACAAGGATATCCAGGAATTGAACTCATCTCTGCAGCAAGCAGACCTAATAGACATCTATAGAACTCTCCACCCCAAATCAACAGAATATACATTCTTCTCAGCACCACATCGTACTTACTCCAAAATTGACCACGTAATTGGAAGTAAAGCACTCCTCAGCAAATGTACAAGAACAGAAATTATAACAAACTGTCTCTCAGACCACAGTGCAATCAAACTAGAACTCAGGACTAAGAAACTCAATCAAAACCGCTCAACTACATGGAAACTGAACAACCTGCTCCTGAATGACTACTGGGTACATAACGAAATGAAGGCAGAAATAAAGATGTTCTTTGAAACCAATGAGAACAAAGATACAACATACCAGAATCTCTGGGACACATTTAAAGCAGTGTGTAGAGGGAAATTTATAGCACTAAATGCCCACAAGAGAAAGCAGGAAAGATCTAAAATTGACACTCTAACATCGCAATTAAAAGAACTAGAGAAGCAAGAGCAAACACATTCGAAAGCTAGCAGAAGGCAAGAAATAACTAAGATCAGAGCAGAACTGAAGGAGATAGAGACACAAAAAACCCTCCAAAAAAATCAATGAATCCAGGAGTTGGTTTTTTGAAAAGATCAACAAAATTGACAGACCACTAGCAAGACTAATAAAGAAGAAAAGAGAGAAGAATCAAATCGACGCAATTAAAAATGATAAAGGGGATATCACCACCGACCCCACAGAAATACAAACTACCATCAGAGAATACTATAAACACCTCTACGCAAATAAACTGGAAAATCTAGAAGAAATGGATAATTTCCTGGACACTTACACTCTTCCAAGACTAAACCAGGAAGAAGTTGAATCCCTGAATAGACCAATAGCAGGCTCTGAAATCGAGGCAACAATTAATAGCCTACCAACCAAAAAAAGTCCAGGACCAGATGGATTCACAGCTGAATTCTACCAGAGGTACAAGGAGGAGTTGGTACCATTCCTTCTGAAACTATTCCAATCAATAGAAAAAGAGGGAATCCTCCCTAACTCATTTTATGAGGCCAACATCATCCTGATACCAAAGCCTGGCAGAGACACAACAAAAAAAGAGAATTTTAGACCAATATCCCTGATGAACATCGATGCAAAAATCCTCAATAAAATACTGGCAAACCGGATTCAGCAACACATGAAAAAGCTTATCCACCATGATCAAGTGGGCTTCATCCCTGGGATGCAAGGCTGGTTCAACATTCGCAAATCAATAAACATAATCCAACATATAAACAGAACCAAAGACAAGAACCACATGATTATCTCAATAGATGCAGAAAAGGCTTTTGACAAAATTCAACAGCTCTTCATGCTAAAAACGCTCAATAAATTCGGTATTGATGGAATGTACCTCAAAATAATAAGAGCTATTTATGACAAACCCACAGCCAATATCATACTGAATGGGCAAAAACTGGAAATATTCCCTTTGAAAACTGGCACAAGACAGGGATGCCCTCTCTCCCCACTCCTATTCAACATAGTGTTGGAAGTTCTGGCTAGGGCAATTAGGCAAGAGAAAGAAATCAAGGGTATTCAGTTAGGAAAAGAAGAAGTCAAATTGTCCCTCTTTGCAGATGACATGATTGTATATTTAGAAAACCCCATTGTCTCAGCCCAAAATCTCCTTAAGCTGATAAGCAACTTCAGCAAAGTCTCAGGATACAAAATTAATGTGCAAAAATCACAAGCATTCTTATACAC
>NW_020265392.1:0-1924 GCF_003255815.1 Theropithecus gelada | reverse complement strand
CTGGTTTTTATCAGAGGATATTTCCTTTGTCACCTTAAGCTTCATTGCCCTAAGAAATCTCCCATTGCAGAGTTCAAGAACACAGAGTTAGTAAACTGATCAATGCAAAGAAAAGTGTCTCTCTGTGAGTTGCATTCACACGCCACAGTGCAGTTTCTCACAACGCTTCTTTCCAGTTTTAATCTGAGGATATTTCCTTTTTCACCATGGCGCTCAATGAGCTCCCAAATATCACTTTGCAGATTCCATGAAAACAATCTTAGCAAACTGTTTCATGAAGACAAAGGTGTAACTCTGTGAGAAGCATCCACACATCGCAAGGAGGTTTCTCAGAAAGTTTCTTTCTCGTTTTGATCTGAGGATTTTTCCTTTGGCTGTATAGTCTTCAAAGCAATCCGAAATATCAGTTCTCAGATTCCACAAATATGGGGCTAGCAAACGGCTTCAAGAAACACAGGTTTTACTCAGTGAGTTGAATTCACACGTCACAAAGCAGTTTCTAAGAAAGTTTCTTTCTAATTTTTAATCTGAGAATATTTCGTTTGTCTCCATAAGCTTCCTTGCTTAAGAAACATCCCATTGTAGATTTCAAGAAAACAGTGTTAGCAAACTGATCAATGAAAGGGAATGTGTAGCTCTGTGAGATGCATTCACACGTCACAATGCAGGTTCTCACAATGCTTCTATCCAGTTTTTATCTGAGGATATTTCCTTTTTCAAAATAGCCCTCAATGTGCTCCCAAATATCACTTTGCAGATTCCATGGAAACAATCTTAGCAAACTGCTTCATGAAGAGAAAGCTGTAACTCTGTGAGAAGCATCCACACATCATAAGCTTTCTCAGAAAGTTTCTTTATCATTTTGATCTGAGGATATTTCCTTTGGCAGTATAGTCTTCAAAGTGATCCGAAATATCAGTTCTCAGATTCCACAAATATGGGGCTAGGAAACGGCTTCACGAAATACAGGTGTAACTCAGCGAGTTGAATTCACACATCACAAAGCAGTTTCTCAGAAAGATTCTTTCTAGTTTTTATCAGAGGATATTTCCTTTGTCAGCATAGGCCTCAATGCGACCCAAATTATCCCTTCTCAGATTCGCCAAAGACAGTGGTAATGGACTGCTGCATGAAAGGAAAGTGAAACTCTGTGAGAGGATTTCACACATCAAAAATCAATTTCTCAGAAGGCTTCTTTTTCGTTTTTATCAGAGGATATTTCCTTTGTCACCTTAAGCTTCATTGGCCTAAGAAATCTCCCAAGGCGGAATTCAAGAACACAGTGTTAGGAAACTGATCAATGAAGAGAAAAGTGTAACTCTGTGAGTTGCATTCACATGTCACAATGCAGTTTCTCACAACGCTTGTTTTCAGTTTTTTTTGACGATATTTACTTTTTCACCATAGCCCTTAATGCACTCCCAAATATCACTTTGCAGATTCCACGAAAACAATCTTAGCATAGTGCTTCATGAAGAGAAAGGTGTAACTCTGTGAGAAGCATCCACACATCACAAGGAGGTTTCTCAGAAAGCTTCTTTCTCGTTGTGATCTGAGGATATTGACTTTGGCCCTACAGTTTTCAAAGCAATCCGAAATATCAGTTCTCAGATTCCACAAATATGGGGCTAGCAAACGACTTCATGAAATACAGGTGTAACTCAGTGAGTGCAATTCACACGTCACAAAGCAGTTTCTCATAAAAATCTTTCTAGTTTTTATCTGACTATAGTTCCTTTGTCTCCATAAGCTTCATTGCCTTAAGAAATATCCCATTGCACATATCAAGAACACAGCATTAGCAAACTGATCAATGAAAAGGAAGGTGTAACTCTGTGAAATACATTCACACGTCACAATGCAGTTTCTCACAACAATTCTTTCCAGTTTTTATCTGAGGATATTTCCTTTTTCACCATAGCCC
>NW_020265391.1:0-8193 GCF_003255815.1 Theropithecus gelada | reverse complement strand
CCTCCTTCCTCCTCCTCTCTGCCTCTGAGTGCCTGTACCATCAGCACGTCCTCCTCCTCCTCTCCGCCTCCTGAGTGCCTGTACCATCAGCACCTCCTCCTCCCTCCTCCTCTCCGCCTCCTGAGTGCCTGTACCATCAGCACCTCCTCCTTCCTCCTCCTCTCCACCTCCTGAATGCCTGTACCATCAGCACGTCCTCCTCCGTGCTCTCCGCCTCCTGAGTGCCTGTACCATCAGCACCTCCTCCTTCCTCCTCCTCTCCGCCTCCTGAGTGCCTGTACCATCAGCACCTCCTCCTTCCTGCTCTCCGCCTCCTGAGTGCCTGTACCATCAGCACGTCCTCCTCCGTGCTCTCCGCCTCCTGAGTGCCTGTACCATCAGCACCTCCTCCTCCCTCCTCTCCGCCTCCTGAGTGCCTGTACCATCAGCACCTCCTCCTTCCTCCTCTCTGCCTCCTGACACTGGGTCAGGGAATTGGGCTGTGCACACTTGGCACAAAGCTTCTTTTGGTATTTGCTGGCTATTTTTTCTTAATATAACTTTTCTTCTCTCAGGTAAACTATCCTTTAGACTATTGTGGAACAGGGAATAGTAGCTGAAAGAAACTCACTCAGCCACCTGACCACACTTAAAACTCCCCTCTGCCTGATATATGCATCCCTTATATAAGAGGCCTGCGCTGGTCCTGGCTGCATTTCTGACTAATAGAGCTCCTTGGCTTCCAGCAGTGCACAAGCTGGACGACACCACTTGGCCTGATTCTGTTGGTGCCGAATTTTTGTGTGTTCCAACCCTAACCCTTTTCCCTGCTTGGCTCCAGCTGTTGGGTTCTCAGAATTCCTTTCCTCCTTTGGGGTAGTTCTTTGGGGGAGGGCGTGGTGGAGGACGTGCGGGTGGAAATGTGAAGTCCTCGTGGTCTGGGAGGCACCACATTGTCAGAGCGTTGGCCAGTGTGGATTCACTGTGGGTAGTTTGATATGTGTGTGTCAGCGGCGTGGTTCAGAGTGACTCCTAATATTTGGAGATCCTTCAGCTGGATATGGATCCTCATTTACTTGTGTTCTGATCTGAGTATAATGTCTTTAAGCTGAGAAGGGGAATATTCTAAAATAGTCTCTGTGGGATTTTTCCGTCTGTTATTTAGAAGGTAGCGCTGTAATGGTTGCCGCAGAACATGGGCAGAACGTCCTCCCGTGTTGGGCTGGAAGGAAGTGGTTGCTGCCATGCTTGTCTTGAAGGTCCTGGGGTACCAGGCCGGCACTCTGCACGTGGGCCTTTGCGTCTGGTGTCACAGTGGGAAGCTGGTGTCAGAAACTCAGGCGGTTCATGGCATGTTGACCTGGGTGTTCTAGGGACCCTGGTGGGCTGTGTCTTTCAGGCTGTGTTGAACAGTGATCTTGCTGGGCAGCGGGTGTTCCCTAGGTTGGGACAGTGACAGTCAGTGATGGACAGTGATGGACAGTAACTTTGCTGGGCAGCGGGTGTTCCCTAGGTTGGGACAGTGACGGACAGTGACCTTGCTGGGTAGTGGGTGTTCCCTAGGTTGGGTCAGTGACGGTCAGTGACGGTCATCTGGTCATCTGGTCATCCTTGCAGTTTGGGCATCAGGCAGACGCACGGTGCAGACTCAATCTGAAAATAGTCTCAGGAGACTTCAGTGCTGTTTTGTAAAACCAACTAACATAAAGCTGCCGGGATCCTATTTCAAATAAATAGTGTTTCAGAGAGCTTAGTGCAACACTTAGCATCCTGACCCCTCTGGGGAAGCATGTGGCTCAGCATGGAAGCATACGGCCAGTGCGTCACCTGGCAGAGGCCATTCCCCTGAGTTCTGTGGGGAGAGCTGTCAGACGGACAGTTCCAGAGTAGAAGGTGGTTCTGCTCAGACGGCCCAGGCCGAGGGTGGTGGTTTCTGCCCGGACGGCCCAGGCGGAAGGGATATGGCTCAGGAGGTGGGGCCTGAGGATGTGGCCACTGCGCGTGCTCCTCCTGGCTGGTGCCCCTCCTAGTCAGCTTCAGGAGGTGGGCCGTGGGTGTGCCTCCACTGCCCAGAGCTCTTGCAGAGGAAGGCAGTAAGAGCTTCCTGCTTCCTGACCCACATGTCTGTAGATCCTTTCAGCCAGTGGTACCCGGAGGAGGGATGGGAAGAATGTGGCCGGCGGGTGGAGGATAGCGCTGATGCTTGGCCCCATGAGGCTGCAATGTGGCCACATTCTCCTCAGTGGGTCATGTCTGAAGGCAAGAGCAGCTGTGTTCTGTAAGTGGTAAAATGATTGCCTGTTGCATTCTATTTATAGGCAGAGCTAACTAAAAACCTCAGTGCTGAGAGGGGCATTGTATCGATCCTGCAGTTACAAGCTGGTTCACTTGGAGTTGTTTTGGTTGCAGGTGACAGAAAGCACGACTCAAGGTAGCATCAATCAAACAGGGAGGTGGGAGCACTCACCTGGCAGAGAAGTCCCTGCCCCCACTGCTGCAGCCCGACAGTCTGGTCCCGTGTGGGTCTCCCTGGACTAATGGCTGTGGCCGGGGAGGTGGTGTGCTCTGGCCAGGCCTGGATCACTTGTCCACCCTGAGTGGGAGTGGGGGTAGCCCCCAGAGGAAGACTCAGGAGAGGGGGAGTGCAAGGATGTCCACCAGATGCCCTGTGCTGCCCAGGGGGCAGCTCCTGGCATGGGACAAAACTGCTGTCTGTCCAGGGCTCTCTTCCTGGAAGGTCTTAGGAACTCCCAAATGGGTGCTGGCTGCGGTTGCCCGGCCTGGTGCCCTCAAGTAGAGCTGAAACTAGTTACTGGGTGCAGATGCTGGCTCTGACCCCTGCCCCTTCCTCCTGGCTTAGCTTCCCCAGCCTTCTGGTCCTTTGAGGAATGTGTGTGCCTGCGTGTTTGAGGCTCTCAGAACAGGCCTGCAGCACTGTGAGCCTTGGAAGGGGACCTCGCAGCTGTTGCTGCTACCTTGGAGGCCCAGGATGGGACTGAGAAGGGGAAGGGAGAGGTCAGAGCCACAGCTGTTGGGCAGGGACCTGCTGTAGGAAGAGAAGGCGGGAGAGGAGCTGGTGGTGGCCTCTGGTGGTGGCCTCAGGCGGTGCAGGTGATGCCCATTGTTTCCAGGGCCATCCCAGTTTGGAGGTTCCCGTTTCCAGAGGAGGTTCCCTTGTGACCCCTTGTTTCCACACCCAAGCAATGCTGAGGGCTGAGGGACCCCCAGGGGCTTGAGTGTGGTTTATGGCACGGCAGGGACTGACCACAGTGGCACATCGTGTCAGTGTTCAGTGGTCATTGGGTCCTGAGGGACCCTCAGGACCCTCCTTCTCGTGTGGGTGGTACTTACCCACCCACAGGTCACACTCAAGACCCGCATCTCATTCCAAAGGCTGGGCACAGGTGGCGGTTTTCTCTCCAACTTCTGTTTCACCATCTCCACTCTTAGGGCACAAATGCAGGTGCAGCTTCCCCATCCCCACTCTTTAGGCACAAATGCAGGTGCTGTGAGGACTTTAGAATCCTCTGCTGCAGGTGACTTTGCTTCAGCGAACCATAGGACGTTCACATGGTTTTATGCATTTGTTATTTCAGGGAAAATCAAAGTTAAAGATGTCTTCAGAATTTGCATTTTGGGGCCAGGCATGGTGGCTCACGCCTGTTATCCCAACACTTTGGGAGGCCGAGGTGGGCTGATCACGAGGTCAGGAGATGGAGACCATCCTGGCTAACATGGTGAAACTCCGTCTCTACTAAATATACAAAACAATTAGCCAGGCGTGGTGGCGGCGCCTGTAGTCTCAGCTACTCAGGAGGCTGAGGCAGGAGAATGGTGTGAACCCGGGAGGCGGAGCTTGCAGTGAGCCAAGATGGCGCCGCTGCACTCCAGCCTGGGCTACAGAGCAAGACTCCGTCTCAACAAAAAAGAATTTGTATTTTTAAAACTAAATGTAGCAGGTCATTAGTTACTTATACCTGATGTTTTATTAATAAAAAAAGAAAAAAGATAAAAACAGCCGTGGTTCCAGCTGCACGGAGTCTGGATGGGAAGTGTATCCTCTGGGCTGGGTGCGGTGGCTCACACCTGTACTCTGTCATCCAGTGCTTTGGATGACATCCGAGGTGGGCGGATCACCTGAGGTCAGGAGACCAGCCTCAACATGGTGAAACCTTGTCTCTAAAATAAAATAAAATAATAGGCCGGGCACGGTGGCTCGCATCTGTAATCCCAGCACTTTCGGAGGCCGAGGCGGGTGGATCATCTGAGATCAGGAGATGGAGACCAGCCTGGCCAACATGGTGAAACCCTATCTGTACTAAAAACAAAATTAGCAGGGCGTGGTGGTGGGTGTCTGTAATCCCAACTACTTGGGGTGCTGAGGCAAAAGAATCTCTTGAGGCCGGGCGCGGTGGCTCAAGCCTGTAATCCCAGCACTTTGGGAGGCCGAGACGGGCGGATCACGAGGTCAGGAGATCGAGGCCATCCTGGCTAACCCGGTGAAACCCCGTCTCTACTAAAAAATACAAAAAACTAGCCGGGCGAGGTGGTGGGCGCCTGTAGTCCCAGCTACTCGGGAGGCTGAGGCAGGAGAATGGCGTAAACCCGGGAGGCGGAGCTTGCAGTGAGCTGAGGTCCGGCCACTGCACTCCAGCCTGGGCGACAGAGCGAGACTCCGTCTCAAAAAAAAAAAAAAAAATCTCTTGAACCTGGAGGCGAAGGTTGTAGTGAGTTGAGATTGCACCACTGCACTCCAGCCTGGGCGACAGCAAGACTTTGTCTCAAAAAATAAAAAGAAAAGAACGTGCGTCCTCTGGGCCTTGGCTGGGGGTGGGCACGAGAGAGCTGTGCTGGGATGTGCTGCCGGGGCACACTTGGTGGGTCACACACACTTGTCAACTAGGGGCTGGAGAGTGGTGGCGCTCAGCTCACACGGGCCTCCTGCAGGGGGTGGTGTGGAGGGCCTGTGAGTAAGTGCTCTGGAAGGCCCATCATTGGGACCTGGTGTCACCAGTGGGAGCGGGCAGAGCCTGCACCTTCTCTGGCGCCAGTCATCCCAGATGCCACTCAGGGCTTGGCTGGGTTTGCCAGCTCTCCAGGTTGGCACTGGTAATGCCAAGATGGCCCTGGGAGCCTGTCTCCATTCAGCCTTGAGTTCCTGGCTTCGCTGAGGGAGGAGCTGTGGGGAAGGTGGTCGTGGGTTCACATTTTGGACTTGGTTATGTCAGAGGCTGCCGTGTTTTGTGTTTACGGTGGCAGCTGGATGAGGGCCTGCCACTTTAGGTGTTGACTGTCATGGTGGGCCCAACAGTATCCCTGCAGCCACAGCATCCTGCCTGCTGCCCTTTGCCCGTCCTGTGGACGCCGAGGCCCCAGAGCTTTGCTTTGGTGGGATGTACCCATGTGGGTGGACACTGGAGGGAGCTGGAGAGGATAGAAGCGGGGCCTTCACTAGGAACCGGGACAGACCCTTGCACTGTGAAAAGAGGCCTGGGAATGGAACTGTCCGATGCTCTGAAGGCACACGGGCTCCCCTGTCTGGAGGAGGGGCACCTTGCGGGCTGCATGGCCACTCTGAAGCTCATTCCCACAGCCGTGGTTGAGCATTTTCTCCCCTCAGCACAGTCTCATTGGGAAGAGGAAAGGGAACCTTGCACGCATGGGCCGGTCAGGGCACCGAGAGGCCTTTCTGCTCTGGCATTGCCTGCCAGGCGTGCACCTCAGGGGGCCCGTCCGCTCTTTAGCAGGCAAATGGGGCATCTTCTCTGTAGTCAGAGGGGCTGTGAGAAGACAGGAAAGCGGGCTTAGGAGGTGTCAGGTGAGGGGGTGGAGTTGGATTGTGAGATGAGAAAGCAGCATCATCGCGGGGCTGGGGGGCCGAAAGTCAGCAGGGTCGCTGAGAGCTCAGTGAGCAACACACAGGCTGCTCCTCGCTGCAGGGGCCTCTGGGGGCCGAGGGGCTCTGCGCCTGCACCCGCTCCGTAGACACCTGGCAAGTGTCCACCCCTTGCCCCGGCTCCTTTCCTCAGTTTTCCTCGGGCGTGCTCCCAGTGCTTTGTTTGCTTGGCTGAGGGTGGTGACCCGTCCATGCTGTCTGGTTGATTTAACTGGTATGTCTTCTTCCAGCTACAAGAAGACTCAGGAAACTCTCTCACAGGCCGGACAGAAGACCTCCGCTGCCCTGTCCACAGTGGGCTCTGCCATCAGCAGGAAGCTTGGAGACATGAGGTGAGACCCAGCCCTGACCCTGCTGCCCTGAGACCTGGCCAGGAGTGAGGTGAGGTGTTGGAGGCACTACAGGAAGCCTGCCTGGAGATCAGGCCTCAGACACTGGCTCGAGGATGTGGCCATCATGGCCCTGACCAGTCTGTGTGGGACCCTCGCCTGGGAGGTTCGTCCATCCCTGTCGGCTGCTTTTCTGTCATTTTTGTGTTCTTCAAGGAGGGTTGGCCGCCAGTGCTTTGGGTAACTTGTGGTGCTCAGGGTTGGTGAGGGACGAGTCTGCACCTCGAAGCTTCACTGAGAGGCAGCGACTCCAGCCTGGGGGTCAGAGGCAGTTCAGGGCGGGACGGCAGTCCTCCTCCACCTCCAGGACAGGTCAGGGCGGGACCACAGTCCTCCTCCACCTCCAGGACCGGTCAGGGCAGGACCACAGTCCTCCTCCACCTCCAGGACCGGTCAGGGCGGGACGGCAGTCCACCACCTCCAGGACAGGTGCTCGGCATGGTACTTCTGAGGGCGTTTCCCAGGTCTCAGAGAGTGCGGTCACACTCAGGAGGTTCTGAATGAGCCTTCTCTCCCAGAGGCTGGTGAAAGCCTCCCGGCCATCAGCGTTCCCTAGCAAGCAGGGGCCAAGGAGTGAGCAGGGCCGGCACTTTGTGGCTGGCACGTTTCCTCTCCCTTCCCTGCTCTAGGCTCCCTGACCACAGCACGGTGATGAGGGGATTGAGCCAGAAGCCTGGATATGATGCTTGGCCAGACTACCTCCCGGCTGGGCCCCGGCTGGGCCTCGGGTGGGCCTCTTTCACACGGGCTGTAGGAGCGGATGATGGAGGTTGTCACCATCACCAGCATCCTGGCCCAACTTCTGGGTGCTGCTGCCCACCCTGCCTGACTCCTTTCCATTCTCAGAACTGGTCTTCTGGCTTTGGGATCTCAGGGAGTGCCTCCCTGCAGTTCTGACCCAATTCTGGCAAAGATGGGTGCAGGGTTCCTAGAGGACCGGTGAGTGGGGCACCGTGCTGACCCCACGTAGCCCTCCCCTCTTCCCCTCTCATGGCCCCTGTAGAATTCAGAGATACGTACATCTCCTGCTGGGCCGGCTCCCTGCCTGCCTGCCTGCCTGCCTGCCTGCCTGCCTGCCTGCCTGCCTGCCTTAGGTTAGGTATGTCCTGCCTCTCAGCCTGTGGTTGCCAGCGCTCTCCCCTGACCACTGAGCCACAGGCCAGGACACAGACGGCCACACACCCAGGGACCCACCCTGCCAAGCAGAGGGGATGGCCACTGCCCAGGAGCTGTGCCCACTTGTATTTTTGTTTGTTTGAGGTAATCTACTCTCCGATCGCGGCGACTTCTATTTTGAGAGTTTTAAACCTCTGGAGAAGCTGCAGTCATCAGTACGCAACGTGTGTGTTTCCTCTGTGCACCCTCGCACGCCCAGGGCTCCACACTCCCCAGCAGCTGGGACTTGGGGGGTCCTTGTGGGGCACCCTCCAAATGCAGGTCTTCCCCACTGCTGCTGTGCTTTGGACCCAGGAGGGACACCCTGAGCTCCAGCTGCACTCAGCCTTGCAGGGCTGTTTTCTTCCCGAAAATGCCGGTCTCACCACAGAGCATCTTCAGGAAGCAACGGGTGTCTGTTGTGCCTAAATTTATGCCAGCCATCGGGGGCGTTTGCCCACTCATAGTGTCCACACTCCCTTTTGAGTTTGTTCAGAGCATCGTGGTGGAAATCCAAGGGTCAGGCGGAGCCCTCGGCACTGATTGACATAGCCGTGCACAGGCCAGTCCTGGCGTTTGTTTGTGTGGCCTGTTTTTCTCTGGAAGCACAGGGACACGGTCCCAGTTCTCTGTCTGCTGCTCCTCTGATGGGGAGGAGGGCTCTCGCGCTTTGCTCAGTCCTGGGGTTGGCAGCTGACCCCTGTGCCGTGTAGCCTCAGGGCATGGCGGCAGTGAGCAGATCTCCTGTTGCAGTGACTCTGGCACAGCTGTCAG
>NW_020265390.1:0-1924 GCF_003255815.1 Theropithecus gelada | reverse complement strand
ATGTTCATGGCTTTAAGTAAATTTGGGGGTAGTTGGTTACACAGCAATGGATAACTCATGAAGTCCTCTATATGTCCATTATTCCATAGAGGTTAACTACATCTATTTTATTTCCTCCCATTTTGATAATATTACCCATACATAGGATTTCTAGTTTCTCAACACCTATTCTTTTCTTTATTTTAGTTTCTTTTCTCCTTTGCTCCTTCCCTTTCTCCTTCCTTCTGTCCATCCCTCCCTCTTTTTCTTCTCTATTTCCATTCAACCTCTCACCCTCCCTCCTTCTCACTCCCCTTTCCTTCCCTTTCCCCTTCCTTCTTTTCTTCTTTCACTTTTCCTTCCATTCCTCCTTCTTTCCCTCCCTTCCTCCATTTTTTTCCTTTTTCTTATGAAATTTTCCTAAATATAAAATAACCCTGTATGATTGTGCTATAAGTAAGCATTTTCTGAATCTATATGCCAAAAGTATAATGTCACGGTATATAAGAAACAAGTAAACAACAAGAAGTTATTAACAGAGTCTGAATGAAAATGCCTGCTGTAATTCTACTGCCAAGACAGTCACTTTTAACTCAATTCCTTCACTGCAGTATTTTGAGAACACCTCATCAAGTATTACACATTTATTGTAAAAGTTTAAATAGCCACAATCACTTTGGAAATCATATTATCGTTATCTAGTATGATTAAAGTCCATACAACGTATCATTTAACCAACCCATTCCTAATCATCCACTCTGGGGGGCTTTCTTACCTATGTGCACAGGAGACAGGCACATTAATGTATATGGCAAAAAGTGGAATCAGCCACATATACATCAATAGGAAAGTAGTGAAATTGTGGTATAACCATAAAATGTAAACCTTCAGCAGTAAAAATGAGTGAATGACCGTCTCCCACACCACAGATAACTCCTATATGTAATGTGCATCATGGGAAAATAAATGCAGTAGGAATTTGCTTTACAGGAAACTTAAAAACCAGGAAAACTAACTGATATTTGGCTTGGGCATATATATACACACACACACACTTACTGCACAAATCTTTAAAGAAATACAAAAGAATAAAAATCACAGGTTCAGGATGGAGTCTCCTTCTGGGGAAGTGAATGGGCAGCAGCCCGGGGGAGCTTTACAGGTTCGGTGTTTTACACCAGTGCTGGCACCCTGGTAGTTACTTGATTGTAATTCCTAAACAGAGTTTTCCAAATTAAAATATACCTGTTTTTTATAGAAATGAAAGAGAAAAGAATTTCAAAGTTCACTACAAGGATCCTTAACAAGAACTACTTACATTTGAAGAAAACCACAGAGAACTGTAAGGAGCCACGTGACAGAGAGGACCAGGATGCCATGAAAATGGCCTTGGCTACAAATAGGCCATTTGATCCTTGGCTGACTGGCATCTCTCTAGGTTTTCAATTATACAATGTTCAATTTGCTGTGCAAGGTAATTCCACCTTGCAAAGGATCTGATGTTACATTTTACCACACATGAAACTGAATTAAACTTTTATGGAATTGGAAATGCACATCATTCATCAAAACAAATGAAACAAGAGTAGGAAGGAATACCCAGTGATGGAATAGCAAATATAAATGGAAAACAGAATAGGACTGCTAAAAAGAAAAAAAAAATTTGGAAGCACATAATAGAGTGCTATATGGAATCATAGTGGTGTCCAAATCACTTCCATCACATCTCATTGAATACCACAACAAAAGATGTTAAGTTTATTATAGAATGCCCACCGAATAGCCAGTTTTTGAGAAAAAAAAAACTTGTTTCTCAATTCGAGCTAACCATTTCAGGCTACGGCATCAAACCAAAGTTATTGGCATCGTGTTAAGCTAGATGTGCTGAATAAAGTATAAGATTCACATTTTTGTAAGTGAAAAGCGATTTGATTAGGCAATTTTT
>NW_020265389.1:0-1924 GCF_003255815.1 Theropithecus gelada | reverse complement strand
GTGTTCTGTTAATTCATCTTACAGAGTTACATCTGTATTTCGTGGATCTGTTTCCTAGCCTTATTTCTGTGGAATCTGAGAACAGATATTTCGGATCACTTTGAAGACTACAGGGCCAAAGGAAATATCCTCCGAAAACAAAGAGAAAGAAGCTTTCTGAGAAACTTCTTTGTGTGCTGTGAAATCATCTCACAGAGTTACGGCTTTCCCCTCAAGAAGCCTTTCACTAAGACAGTTCTTGTGGAATTCGCAAAGTGATATTTGAAAGCCCATTGAGGGCTATGGTGAAAAAGTAAATATCCTCAGATGAAATGTGGAAAGAAGTTTTCTGAGAAACTGCTCTGTGATGTGTGACTTCTACTCACAGAGTTATATCTGTATTTCATGGATCTCTTTGCTAGCCTTATTTCTGTGGGATCTGAGAACAGATATTTCGGATCCCTTTGAAGACTATAGGGCCAAAGGAAATGTCCTCCGATAACAAAGAGTAAGAAGCTTTCTGAGGAACTTCTTCGTGTGCTGTGAAATCATCTCACACAGTTACAGCTTTCCCCTTAAGAAGCCTTTCGCGACGACAGTTCTTGTGGAATTGGCAAAGTGATATTTGGAAGCCCATAGAGGTCTATGGTGAAAAAGAAAATATCCTCAGATGAAATCTGGAAAGAAGCTTTCAGAAAAACTGCTTAGTGTTCTGTTCATTCATCTCACAGAGTTACATCTGTTTTTCGTGGATCTCTTTCCTAGCCTTATTTCTGTGGAATCTGAGAACAGATATTTCGGATCCCTTTGAAGAGTATAGGGCCAAAGGAACTATCTTCCGATAACAATGAGAAAGAAGATTTCTGAGAAACTTCTTTCTGTTCTGTGAAATCATCTCCCAGAGTTACAGCTTTCTCCTCAAGAAGCCTTTTGTTAAGACAGTTCTTGTGGAATTGGCAAAGTGATATTTGGAAGCCCATAGAGGGCTATGGTGAAAAAGGAAGTATCCTCAGATGAAATCTAGAAAGAAGCTTTCTGAGAAACCTCTTAGTGTTCTGTTAATTCATCTCACGGAGTTACATCTGTATTTCGGGGACCTCTATGCTAGCCTTCTTTCTGTGGAATCTGAGAACAGATATTTCGGATCCCTTTCAAGACTATAGGGCCAAGGGAAATATCCTCCGATAACAAACAGAAAGAAGCTTTCCGAGAAACCTCTTTGTTTTCTGTGAAATCATCTCACAGAGTTAGAGCTTTCCACTCAATAAGCCTTTCGCTAAGACAGTTCTTGTGGAATTGGGAAAGTGATATTGGGAAACCCATAGATGGCTATGGTGAAAAAGGAAATATCCTCAGAAGAAATCTGGAAAGAAGCTTTCAGAGAAACTGCTTAGTGTTCCGTTAATTCAATTCACTTAGTTACATCTGTGTTTCGTGGATCTCTTTGCTACTCTTATTTCTGTGGAATCTGACAACAGATATTTCGGATTCCTTTGTAGTATATAGGGCTAAATGATATATCCTCCGATAACAAAGAGAAGAAGCTTTCTGAGAAAAATCTTTGTGTTCTGTGAAATCATCTCACAGAGTTACAGCTTTCCCCTCCAGAAGCCTTTCGCTAATACAGTTCTTGTGGAATTGGCAAATTGATATTTGGAAGCCCATAGAGAGCTATTTTGAAAAAGGAAATATCCTCAGATGAAATCTGGAAAGAAGCTTTCTGAGAAACTGTTTAGTGTTCTCTTAATTCATCTCACAGAGTTACATCAGTATTTCGTGGATCTCTTTGCTAGCCTTCTTTCTGTGGAATATGAGAACAGATATTTCGGATCCCTTTGAAGACTATAGGGCCAAGGGAAATATCCTCCGATAACAAAGAGAAAGAAGCTTTCCGAGAAACCTCTTTGTGTTCTCTGAAATCATCTCGCAGAGTTAGAGCTTTCCC
>NW_020265388.1:0-1925 GCF_003255815.1 Theropithecus gelada | reverse complement strand
AAGCTGTAACTCTGTGAGATGATTTCACAGAACACAAAGAAGTTTCTGAGAAAGGTTCTTTCTCATTGTTACCGGAGGATATTTCCTTTGGCCCTATAGTCTACGAATGGATCCGAAATATCTGTTCTCAGATTCCACAGAAATAAGGCTAGCAAAGAAATCCACGATATAGAGATGTAACTCTGTGAGATAAATTAACAGAACACTCAGCAGTTTCTCAGAAAGCTTCCTTCCAGATTTCATCTGACGATATTTCCTTTTTCACCATAGCCCACTATGGGCTTCCAAATATCACTTTGCCAATTCCACAAGAACTGTCTTAACGAAAGGCTTCTTGAGGGGGAAGCTGTAACTCTGTGAGATGATTTCACAGAACACAAAAAAGTTTCTCAAAAAGCTTCTTTCTCTTTGTTATCGGAGGATATTTCCTTTGGCCCGATAGTCTTCCAAGGGATCCGAAATGTCTGTTCTCAGATTCCACAGAAATAAGGCTAGCAAAGAGATCCACGAAATAGAGATGTAACACTGTGAGTGGAAGGCACACATCACAAAGCAGTTTCTCACAAAGCTTCTTTCCAGATTTCATCGGAGGATATTTCCTTTTTCACCGTAGCCCTCTACGGGCTTCCAAATATCACTTTCCAAATTGCACAAGAACTGTCTTAGCAAAGAGCTTCTTGAGGAGAAAGCTGTAACTCTTTGAGATGATTTCACAGAACACAAAGAAGTTTCTCAGAAAGCTTCTTTCTCTCTGTTATCGGAGGATATTTCGTTTGGCCCTTTAGTCTTCAAAATGGATCCGAAATATCTGTTCTCAGATTCTACAGAATCAAGGCTAGCAAAGAGATCCACGAAATACAGATGTAACTCTGTGAGTAGAAGTCACACATCACAAAGCAGTTTCTCAGAAAGCTTCTTTCCAGTTCTTCTCTGAGGATATTTCCTTTTTCACCATAACGCTCTATGGGCTTCCAAATATCACTTTGTGAATTCCACAAGAACAGGCATAGTGAGCGGCTTCTTGAGGGGAAAGCTGGAACTCTGTGAGATGAATTCACAGAACACTAAGCAGTTTCTCAGAAAGCTTCTTTCCAGATTTCATGGGAGGATATTTCCTTTTTCACCATAGCCCTCTATGGGCTTCCCAATATCACTTTGCCAATTCCACAAGAACTGTCTTAGCGAAAGGCTTCTTCAGGGAAAAGCTGTAACTCTGTGAGATGATTTCACAGAACACGAAGAAGTTTCTGAGAAAGCTTCTTTCTCCTTGTTATCGGAGGATATTTCGTTTGGCCCTATAGTCTTCAAAGGGATCCGAAATATGTGATCTCAGATTCCACAGATAATAAGGCACGCAAAGAGTTGCACGAAATACAGATGTAACACTGTCGGTTGAAGTCACACATCACAAAGCAGTTTCTCCGAAAGCTTCTTTCCAGTTTTTCTCTGAGGATAATTCCTTTTTCACGATAGACCTCTATGGGCTTCCAAATATCACTTTGCGAATTCCACAAGAACAGGCTTAGCGAGCGGCTTCTTGAGTGGAAAGCTGTAACTCTGTGAGATGAATTCACAGAACACGAAGCAGTTTCTTAGAAAGCTTCTTTCCAGTTTTTCTCTGAGGATATTTCCTTTTTCAACACAGCCCTCTACGGGTTTATAAATATCACTTTGCGAATTCCACAAGAACAGGCTTATTGAGCAGCTTCTTGAGGGGAAAGCTTTAACTCTGTGAAATGAATTCACTGAACACAAAGCAGTTTCTCAGAAGGCTTCTTCCATTTTCTCTCTGTGGATAATTCCTTTTTCACCATAGCCCTCTACGGGCTTCCAAATCTCACTTTGCGAATTCCACAAGAACAGGCTTAGCGAGCGGCATCTTGAGGGGAAAGCTGTAACTCTGTGAGATGAATTCACAGAACACT
>NW_020265387.1:0-1925 GCF_003255815.1 Theropithecus gelada | reverse complement strand
GAAGGAAGGAAGGAAGGAAGGAAGGAAGGAAGGAAGGAAGGAAGGAAAATAAAGAAGAAAGAGAGAAAAAAAGAAAGAGAAAGAAAGAGGGAATAAAGAAAGAAAGAAGAAAAAGAAAAAAGAAAGAAAGAAGAAAAAGAAAGCAAGAAGAAAGAAAGCAAGAAGAAAGAAAGCAAGAAAGAGAAAGAACCTGCTTTTGAGAAAACATTATGAGGTGGGCAGGGGCTGGGGTAAAAGAGGAAGAAACTAGCAACCAGAAAAAAAATGTAAGAAACGCAGAGCTCTAAAAATAATCTACTGCAGAATATGAAAGAAAAGGGAATGTTATTTTTATTCTCACAGAAATAAGAAATGGCAATGGCCTCTCTGAAATAGGAGCAAAGGCTCATTAAGACAAAAGAAATTGAAATAGAAATTCTCTACAATGAGTTGAAGAGTCAAAAAGATAAAAGAATACCTTTAAAATGATCTGACACAGGAATTTGACCTGATTATGAGAGAGTGCAAGAATATAAACAAATGCAATGAGAAAATTAAATCCCCCATGGAAAAATTAAAGGGTAAAATTTACATTATGGGAAATTAAGTCACTCACCTAAAGGTCAAACTTGAAAGTTCTTTAGGACTGCAAAGAAAGAGGGAAAAAAAGATAAAATGAATGATCATATTAAATATGCAAAAGAGAGATGGGCAGAAAATATGCCAAGGAAAAAGGAAAACAAATAAAAAAAAATATATATATATATAAGGTAACATGGAATCAACATTCTTAAAATTAAGCAGGGTGATTATATTATAATTGGAGTTCCACCTCATTCAGAACAAAATTATATATATACATTTACAAATATTTTGGATCATTTTTGAATAATAAGTATTCCTTGGGATGCTCAGGCATGAGAATTGCTTGAAACCTGGAAGCAGAGGTTGCAGTGAATCAACATCATGTCACTGCACTCCAGCCTGGGCAACAGAGCAAGACTTTGTCAGCAACAACAACCACAACAACAAAAAGAATAGCAGATATAATAAAACCAATTTTTAAGTAAGTGTTAAGTGTTAAGTGTAGGAATAAATATTGGGTTGGCTTCAGGCTACTTGTTTTCAGAAGGCAAAGGACAAATAACACAGGAAAAAAAAGATTCGTATTCTCAGACAAAATTTTTATACAGGCCAAGTATATATCAACTATACACCAATAGTTGAAAAAAATACTTAAAATCCTTTATCTGATCATAAAGCCAAATTATGAAACCAAAATAACATTACAAAAAATTCTGAGTAAGAATGACAGTGAAAGGCAGGATTATGGAATACCACTCTCTTAATATGCAATAAAACAGACAAAAAACTAAACAAGTTAATTTACAGACAGGAAAAATTCAGGAGAAAGTAAACAAAGAAAAAGAAACAAGAATAACATCTAAACTTCAAGTGGCAATGATCAAATTAAGAAAGGAGATGCTCTGCTGTGAAGAGAGAAGTTATATTAGAAAGTTCTGAGAATACTTTCTAATGTCTTCGAATTTAGAGAGAAGAGGATTACAGGAATAAGGAGCTTAAGAAAAAGGCAAGGGGCCAGGCTCAGTGGCTCACTCCTGTAATCCCAGCACTTTGGGAGGCTGAGGCAGGCAGATCACGAGGTCAAGAGTTTGAGATCCAGACTGACCAACGTGGTGAAACCTTGTCTCTACTAAAAATACAAAAATTAGCCAGGCAAGGTGGCACATGCCTGTAATCCCAACTGCTCAGGAGGCTGAGGCAGGAGAATTGCTTGAACCCGGGAGGCGGAGGTTGCAGTGAGCCAAGATCACACTACTGCACTCCAGCCTGGGTGACAGAGCAAGACTCCGTCAAAAAAAGAAAAGAACGAAAGAAAAAGAAAGAAGAAAGAAGGGAAAGAAAGAGAAAGAAAGAAAAAGGAA
>NW_020265386.1:0-1925 GCF_003255815.1 Theropithecus gelada | reverse complement strand
CCCCCTCCCCCTTTGAAAGACAAGTCCTTGTCTTCTGGGACAGGTGCTGGTCGCATTTCCTCTGCACATCCAGTCTCATTCCTGAGAATGAGACTCCCCTCTGCTCCTGGGTGGACTGTCCCCCTGAAACTTTTGGCCCGCGGCTAGGTCCCAGGCCCTTCAGAATCCCGGCCAGGCACTGCTGCTTCAAAGGAGGGAGGCAGAGGGCTCACGGGTCAGTGAACTTTCAGCTGACTCCACGCCTTGAGGCCCATGGGATCATCCTGGGCTGCAGCCAGGCCCTGCCTGCCTCAGTCCATGTGCTCAGACCATCCATTCTTACCCGGAGGGGTCCAGAATCGGATCTGATGGGAGGTCGTGACCTGACCCCAGCAGGCGCCCTGAAGCTCCCCCTCCCCCGATGGAAATGGGCTCACGGAGGTCCTGAAGACGGGACTCCTGGGGTTTGATCCTGGGACGCCGCCCGCGGCCGCCTCTCCCACGCGGCCCCCTACCGGACCCCGGATGCAGCCGCTGCCAAGGCTGCGGCAGGAGAGCCCCTGGCGCCCAGCGGCCACCGTCGTTTAAAGGGGACGCAGCCTGACCGCCGGCAGCGGAGCGCGGGGCGGCCCGGCCAATGCGCATGCGCGAGTGGCGAGCGGGTGCTCTTGCGTCACAGTGGTTCCCACGGTTGTCAGAGCAACCACGCCCTGAGGCCTGGCAAACAGGAGCCCTCCGTGGCAGTGCTTGGGTGGCGGGGCTCCGAGGCTCCGGCCTGACCTCTCCACGGGGTCGACGGGACCGTCTCCGGATGCCAGGAGTCGTGGCATAGGGCTGCCCAGGATGTTGAAAGCACAGGCGGAGTCCGGGGGAAGCGGCGCCGCATCCCAGCCTCAGACCCGCCCGGACGCTGATCGGGTGAGTCTCCCCGGAAGTCGTGCCCCCCGGGATCTCGAGGACGGGTCGGCCTGCGGGCCGGTGGGCTGCTCTCTCAACCGAGGGTCGTTCTGCTCGAGAGCCGAACCCCGTAGCCTCAGCGCCTGCCTGCGGGTGTTTGTTTCTGCGCCACTGCTGTAGGACTGTCGGTGTGTGTATGTGTTTGTGTGTCTCCCATTTTCGCTTCTCTGTCTGTCTCTCACACTCTGTGAGTTTCTTGCCCTCTCTCTGTCGGTTGGGGGTTATGTGTGTGTGTGTGTGTGTGTGTGTGTGTTTGGAGAAATGTGGCCGATGCGCCAGAAAACGGTGTCTTGCATGTCGGCCTGTCTTTGGTGAGCCTCCCTCTGCGTCTGTGCCTGGGTCATGTGTCCGCTTGTCAACCGTTTTCGCGGCGGTTCCACTTTGGGATTGCCAAGGCCTGGACCACGTGAGGAGATGCGTTGCTCCCGGAGCCGTTGAAATCTCATCCACATCCCGTGCGGCCTCTCTTCTGAGATCAGGACGAACACAGTCCAGCCACGGACAAAAGCCGCACGGGAGCTCATTGTCCTGCAGGAGACGAGGAGGCCCACATCCCAGAAGAGGCTTGGATCTTTTCAGGGCTCTTCTCTGAGAAAAGAAGCCACACCACGACACAGGCTGAAAGAGGAAGCCGGGAATGGGAGATGGCCACGATCCCAGTCACTGGAACGCCGGCCTCACTGGACAAGCCACCCGTTTGGCACCCCTCTGATGAAGCCCGTGGCGCTGGCACGGTGCTCTACCCCACCTGGGCTCTGGCCTCTGCTCCGTCCTCCCTCTGGCTGTGTATCCCCTGTTTCTCCGGGGCTTAGATGCTTCCTGGGCTGGCTGGATGTCTTCCAGAAGGATCACTTCCCAGTCCGTCAGGGAGACACTTCCTGGACATCCCTGTCATGATTGTTTCTCTCTGCAAACCTGCTTGGGTTTCAGCCGATTTCCACCGGGGGAGGGGGAGCTTCAGGGCGCCTGCTGGGGTCTCAGGACTCCGC
>NW_020265385.1:0-1925 GCF_003255815.1 Theropithecus gelada | reverse complement strand
CTTCTTTCTCTTTTTTATCAGAGGATATTTCCTTTGGCCCTATAGTCTTCAAAGGGATTCGAAATATCTGTTCTCAGATTTCACAGAAATAAGGCTAGCAAAGAGATCCACGAAATACATATATAACTCTGTGTGTAGAAGTCACACATTACAGAGCAGTTTCTCAGAAAGTTTCTTTCCAGATTTCATCTGAGGATATTTCCTTTTTCGTCGTAGCCCTTTATGGGCTTCCAAATAACACTTTGCCAATTCCACAAGAACTGTCTTAGCGAAAGGCTTCTTGAGAGGATAGCTTTAACTCTGTGAGATGATTTCAGAGAACACAAAGAAGTTTCCCAGAAAGCTTCTTTCTCTTTGTTATCGGAGGATATTTCTTTTGGCCCTATAGTCTTCAAAGGGATCCGAAATATCTGTTCTCAGATTCCACAGAAATAAGGCTAGCAAAGAGATCCACGAAATACAGATGTAACTCTCTGAGTGGAAATCACACATCACAGAGCAGTTTCTCAGAAAGCTCCCTTCCAGATTTCATCTGAGGATATTTCCTTTTTCACCATAGCCCTCTATGGGCTTCCAAATATCACTTTGCCAATTCCACAAGAACTGTCTTAGGGAAAGGCTTCTTGAGGGGAAAGAGGTAACTCTGTGAGATGATTTCACAGAACACAAAGAAGTTTCTGAGAAAGTTTCTTTCTCTTTGTTATGGGAGGATATTTCCTTTGGCCTTATAGTCTTCAAAGGGATCCGAAATATCTGTTCACAATTCCACAGAAATAAGGCTAGCAAAGAGATCCACGAAATACAGATGTAACTCTGTGAGATGAATTAACAGAACACTAAGCAGTTTCTCAGAGAGCTTCTTTCCAGATTTCATCTAAGGATATTTCCGTTTTCACCATAGCCCTCTAAGGGCTTCAAAATATCACTTTGCCAATTCCACAAGAACTGTCTTAGCGAAAGGCTTCTTGAGGGGAAAGCTGTGTCTCTGTGAGATGATTTCAGAGAACACAAAGAAGTTTCCCAGAAAGCTTCCTTGTCTTTGTTATCGGAGGATATTTCTTTTGGCCCTATAGTCTTCAAAGGGATCCGAAATATCTGTTCTCAGATTCCACGGAAATAAGGCTAGCAAAGAGATCCACGAAATACAGATGTAACTCTCTGAGTGGAAATCACACATCACAGAGCAGTTTCTCAGAAAGCTCCCTTCCAGATTTCATCTGAGGATATTTCCTTTTTCACCATAGCTCTCTATGGGCTTCCAAACATCACTTTGCCAATTCCAGAAGAACTGTGTTAGCGAAAGGCTTCTTGAGGGGAACGCTGTAACTCTCTGACATGATTTCACAGAACACAAAGAAGTCTCTCAGAAAGCTTCTTTCTCTTTGTTATCGGAGGATATTTCCTTTGGCGATAGAGTCTTCAAAGGGATCCGAAATGTCTCTTCTCATATACCACAGAACTAAGGCTAGCAAAGAGATCCAGGAAATACAGATGTAACTCTGTGAGAAGAAGTCACACATAACAGAGCAGTTTATCGGAAAGCTTCTTTCCAGATATCATGAAGATATTTCCCTTTTCACCATAGCCCTCTATGGGCTTCCAAATATCACTTTGGCAATTCCACAAGAACTGTCTTAGCGAAAGGCTTCTGGAGGCGAAAGAGGTAACTCTGTGGGATGATTTCACAGAAAAGAAAGAAGTTTCTCAGAAAGCTTCTTTCTTTTTGGTATCGGAGGATATTTCCTTTGGCCCTATGATCTTCAAAGGGATCCGAAATATCTGTTCTCAGATTCCACAGAAATTAGGCTAGCAAAGAGATCCACGAAATACATATATAACTATGTGAGTAGAAGTCACACATAACAGAGCAGTTTCTCAGAAAGCTTCTTTCCAGATTTCATCTGAGGATATTTCCTTTTTCAACA
>NW_020265384.1:810-1925 GCF_003255815.1 Theropithecus gelada | reverse complement strand
CGGCCGCAGCCGGGAGCAGGATGAGCTGGGCCCGGAATCGAGCCCGGGAGGGCGCAACTGGGCCTGGAGAGGCCGGCCTGAGGAAGTTCGGGACCTGGAGAGGCCGCCAAAAGGCAAAGGCTGGGCCCGGAAAGGCCGTTCCCCGTGACGAATGAGCGGGGCCTAGTGAGGCCACTGGGAGGCAGGAGCGGGGCCCGGCGCAGCTGCCCAAAGGCAGGAGGAACTCTGGCTTGGGGAGGCCGCAGTCAGGCGAGAGCTGGGCGTGGAGAGTCCGCTGGGAGGCAGAGGCTGGATCTGTGCAGGCCTTCGGGAGGCAGGAGGCTGGGCCTGGCGAGGCCGACTGGAGGTCAAGTCCTGGGCCTCAGGAGGCAGCCCAGAGGCGTGAGCGGGGCTGGGCCTCAAGAGGCCAGTGGCAGGCAGGAGGAGCTGGGCCTGAGGAGGCTGACCTGAGGAAGTCTGGCAGCTGGAGAGGCCGCGGAGAGGCAGGAGCTGGGCCGGCGGAGGCCGACTGGCCGACGAGTTGGCCCGCAGGGGCCGCCGGGAGCGGGAGCGAGCCCTGGAGAGGCCGACTCGAGGCCAGCGTGGGCCTGCAGAGGCCGCCGGGAGGAGGAGCTGGGCCTGGAGAGGCTGGCTGGAGGCAGTCTGGGGCATGGAGACGCCTTCGGAGGGCAGGAGCTGGGCCTGGAGAGGCCACCGTGGGGCCCGGCTTCAGGACGTTTGGGGCCTACAAAGGCCGTGGAGCGGGAGCTGGGCCGGAGCCCAGTCCAAAGAGGTTGTCATGAGGCCGGGGCTGGGCCTGCGGCCGCAGCCAGCAGCAAGAGGAGCTGGGCCCGGCTGGGAGGCCGCAACTGGGCCTGGAGAGGCCGGCCTGAGGAAGTTCGGGGCCTGGAGAGGCCGCCAAAAGGCAAAGACTGGGCCCGGAAAGGCCGTTCCCCGTGACGAATGAGCGGGGCCTAGTGAGGCCACTGGGAGGCAGGAGCGGGGACCGGCGCAGCTGCCCAAAGGCAGGAGGAGCTCTGGCCTGGAGAGGCCGCAGTCAGGCGAGAGCTGGGCGTGCAGAGTCCGCTGGGAGGCAGAGGCTGGGCCTGTGCAGGCCTTCGGGAGGCAGGAGGCTG
>NW_020265384.1:0-710 GCF_003255815.1 Theropithecus gelada | reverse complement strand
CAAGAGGAGCTGGGCCCGGCTGGGAGGCCGCAACTGGGCCTGGAGAGTCCGGCCTGAGGAAGTTCGGGGCCTGGAGAGGCCGCCAAAAGGCAAAGGCTGGGCCCGGAAAGGCCGTTCCCCGTGACGAATGAGCGGGGCCTAGTGAGGCCACTGGGAGGCAGGAGCGGGGACCGGCGCAGCTGCCCAAAGGCAGGAGGAGCTCTGGCCTGGAGAGGCCGCAGTCAGGCGAGAGCTGGGCGTGCAGAGTCCGCTGGGAGGCAGAGGCTGGGCCTGTGCAGGCCTTCGGGAGGCAGGAGGCTGGGCCTGGCGAGGCCGACTGGAGGTCAAGTCCTGGGCCTGAGGAGGCCGCCCAGAGGCGTGAGCTGGGCTGGGCCTCAAGAGGCCAGTGGCAGGCGGGAGGAGCTGGGCCTGGAGAGGCTGACATGAGGAAGTCTGGCAGCTGGAGAGGCCGCGGAGAGGCAGGAGCTGGGCCGGCGGAGGCCGACTGGCCGACGACTTGGGCCCGCAGGGGCTGCCGGGAGCAGGCGCGAGACCTGGAGAGGCCGACTTGAGGCCAGCGTGGGAATGCAGAGGCCGCCGGGAGTAGGAGCTGGGCCTGGAGAGGCTGGTTGGAGGAAGTCTGGGGCGTGCAGACGCCTTCGGAGGGCAGGAGCCGGACCCGGAGAGGCCACCGTGGGGCCCGGCTTCAGGACGTTTGGGGCCTACAAAGG
>NW_020265383.1:0-1926 GCF_003255815.1 Theropithecus gelada | reverse complement strand
GGACCCCAGTTTAGTTTGGTAACACACCTACCACCAGCTGAACAAAGCCCACTCCAGGGTTAGGATCTATTCCTGCCAAGACCCATTTGCTGCTTCCTGGGGCTAATGGTATCAGCCTAACTTGCCAGCTATGTATTTTCAAGGCCTTCCCATTAAAGAATCTGCTACATAGCCATATGCTATCTCTCTTTTTTTTGTTAAAGAAAGCCCTTCTTATGTGTGTTTTGTGCCTGTGATGTGTGGAATGCAAGAGGAATATATCTTGATTCTACCTATCTCTGCATTGCTACAATCCCAATATCTACTTATCTCACAGACTCCGGTGATCACCACAAGCAAATGTGGATTTTTTGTTGTTGTTTTTGAGATGTGGTCTTGATATGTTTCCCTGGTTGGCCTCAAATGCTGCTCAGCTAAAATCTAACTCCTGGACTCAAGATATCCTTCTGCCTTAGCGGCTCTTATAGCTGGAATTTCAGGTGCACCTGGCAAACACTTAGAGATAAATTCTTGTTGATTTCAATCACCTTCTAAACCTGGAAGGGAGGTATTCTGAGGGGCCCTGAACAGCACTGAGGGGACAGTACTAAAGGATTCATGAGAAACTGACCTCATGATCCAACCACCTCCCTCCCTCCAGGCCCCACCTATAATGCTGGGGATCACATCTCGACACGAGATCTGCACAAGAACAACATCCAATCTATATTAGGAACCAACAGATCTTACATTAATGAACCCCTCAAATTACCATAGCGATTTTCAAAGGACTTGCCTCATATGGGCATTCTTTTCATAGGTAACTTTCCCATTGCTCTCCTGATGAATTATACAGCCAGGCCATTAATCACTCCCTGTAAGTCAGTAAAAATGAAAACGTAGGAGCTTTATCATTGTTCAATTCTTCCACCACTGCTAAGAAAACACCATGCAATTAAGTCGACAAGAGCTCCTCTGTTTTTACCTTCTTTGATCAAAGAGGTGGACTTCCAAAAAGGATGCTGTCCATTCATCTTGCAAATGCTGTACACAAACCACCCAGCGGTTTGTGAGTCAGCTGACTGATACTGCAGTTCAAATCCCAGCGCTGTCTGCTACAGAGTTCCATCTTGCTCGAGGAAGGTCAGTGTATTTTTAATTTACACCTTCAATGAATTGAATGAAGCCCACCCACATGATAGACATCAATCTACTTTATTCAAAGTCTAGCTATTTATATGTTAATCTCATCCAACAAACATCCTCACAAATCATCCAGAATAATGCTTGACCACCTATCGAGGCATGATGCTTTAGCCAAGATGACCAATATTTTTTTTTATTATTATACTTTAAGTTCTAGGGTACATGTGCACAACGTGCAGGTTTGTTACATATGTATACATGTGCCATGTTGGTGTCCTGCACCCGTTAACTCATCATTTACATTAGGTATATCTCCTAATGTTATCCCTCCCCACTACCCCCACCCCACGATAGGCCCCGGTGCATGATGTTCCCCACCCTGTGTCCAAGTGTTCTCATTGTTCTATTCCCACCTATGAGTGAGAACATACGGTGTTTGGTTTTCTGTCCTTGCGATAGTTTGCTCAGAATGATGGCTTCCAGCTTCATCCATGTCCCTACAAAGGACATTTAGGTTGCTTCCAAGTCATTGCTATCGTGAATACTGCCATAATAAACATACGTATCCATGTGTCTTTATAGCAGCATGATTTATAATCCTTTGGGTATATACCCAGTAATGGGATCACTGTGTCAAATGGTATTTCTAGTTCTAGATCCTTGAGGAATCGCCACACTGTCTTCCACAGTGGTTGAACTGGTTTACAGTCCCACCAACAGTGTCAAAGTGTTCCTATTTCTCCACATCCTCTCCAGCACCTGTTGTTTCCAGACTTTTTAATGATTGCTGTTCTAACTGGT
>NW_020265382.1:0-1927 GCF_003255815.1 Theropithecus gelada | reverse complement strand
TCCAAAAGAACTGTCTTAGCGAAAGGCTTCTTGAGGGGAAAGCTGTAACTCTGTGAGATGATTTCACAGAACACAAAGAAATTTCTCAGAAAGCTTCTTTCTCTTTGTTAATGGAGGATATTTCCTTTGGACCTAGAGTCTTCAAAGGGATCCGAAATATCTGTTCTCAGATTCCACAGAAATAAGGCTAGCAAAGAGATCCATGAAATACAGATGTAACTCTCTGACATGAATTTTCAGAACACTAAGCAGTTTCTCAGAAAGCTTCTTTCCAGTATTCATCTGAGGATATTTGCAGTTTCACCATAGCCCTGTATGGGTTTCCAAATATCACTTTGCCAATTCCACAAGAACTGCCTTAGCGAAAGGCTTCTTGAGGGGAACGCTGTAACTCTGTGAGATGATTTCGCAGAACACAAAGAAGATTCTCAGAAGCTTCTATCTCTTTTTTATCGGAGAATATTTGCTTTGGCCCTATAGTCTTCAAAGGGATCCGAAATATCTGTTCTCAGATTCCACAGAAATAAGGCTAGCAAAGAGATCCACGAAATACAGATGTAACTCTGTTTGATGAATTAACAGAACACTAAGCAGTTTCTCAGAAAGCTTCTTTCCAGATTTCATCTGAGGATATTTTCTTTTTCACCATAGCCCTCTATGGGTTTCCAAATATCACTTTGCCAATTCCACAAGAAGTGTCTTAGCGAAAGGCTTCTTGAGAGGAATGCTGTAACCCTTTGAGTTGATTTCACAGAACACAAAGTCGTTTCTCAGAAAGCTTCTTTCTCTTTGTTATCGGAGGATATTTCCTTTGGCCCTATAGTCTTGAAAGGGATCCGAAATATCTGTTCTCAGATTCCGCAGAAATAAGGCAGGAAAGACATCCACGAAATACAGATGTAAGTCTGTGAGTTGATATCACACATCACTGAGCAATTTCTCAGAAATCTTCTTTCCACATTTCATGTGAGGATATTTGCTTTTTCACAATAGTCCTCTATGGCCTTCCAAATATCACTTTGCCAATTCCACAAGTACTGTCCTAACGAATGTCTTCTTGAGGGGAAAGCTGTAACTCTGTGAGATGATTTCACAGAACACAAAGAAGTTTCTCAGAAAGTTTCTTTCTCTTTGTTATGGGAGGATGTTTCCTTTGGCCCTATAGTCTTCAAAGGAATCCGAAATATCTGTTCTCAGATTCCACAGAAATAAGGATAGCAAAGACATCCACGATATACAGATGTAACTCTGTGAGACGAATTAACAGAACACTAAGCAGTTTCTCATAAAGCTTCTTTCCAGATTTCATCTGAGGATATTTCCTTTTTCGCCATTGACCTCTAAGGGCTTCCAGATATCACTATTCCAATTCCACAAGAACTGTCTTAGCGAAAGGCTTCTTGAAGAAAAAGCTGTAACTCTGTGATATGATTTTACAGAACACAAAGAAGTTCTCAGAAAGCTTCTTTCTCTTTGTTATCGGAGGATATGTCCTTTGGCCCTATAGTCTTCAAAGGGATCCGAAATATCTGTTCTCAGATACCACAGAAATAAGGCTAGCAAAGAGATCCACGAAATACAGATGTAACCCTGTGAGATGAATTAACAGAACCCTAAGCAGTTTCTCAGAAAGCTTCTTTCCAAATTTCATCTCAGAATATTTGCTTTTTCAACATAGCCCTCTATGGGCTTCCAAATATCACTTTTCCAANCCTTTGGCCCTATAGTCTTCAAAGGGATCCGAAATATCTGTTCTCAGATTCCACAGAAATAAGGCTAGCAAAGAGAGCCACGAAATACAGATGTAACCCTGTGAGATGAATTAACAGAACACTAAGCAGTTTCTCCGAAAGCTTTGTTCCAGATTTCATCTGAGGATATTTCCTCTTTCACCATAGCCCTCTATGGGCTTCCAAATATCACTTTC
>NW_020265381.1:694-1926 GCF_003255815.1 Theropithecus gelada | reverse complement strand
TATCTGTTCTCAGATTCCACAGAAAAAAGGCTAGCAAAGAGATCCACGAAACAGAGATGTAACTCTGTGAGATGAATTAACAGAACACTAAGCAGTTTCCCAGAAAGCTTCTTTCCAGATTTCAGCTGAGGATATTTCCTTTATCACCACAACCCTCCATGGGCTTCCAAATATCACTTTGCAATTTCACAAGAACTGTCTTAGCGAAAGGCTTCTTGAGGGGAAAGCTCTAACTCTGTGAGATGATTTCACAGAACACAAGGAAGTTTCTCAGAAAGCTTCTTTCTCTTTGTTATCGGAGGACATTTCCTTTGGCCCTATAGTATTCAAAGGGATCCGAATTATCTCTTCTCAGATTCCACAGAAATAAGGCTAGCAAAGAGATCCACAAAATACAGAAGTAACTCTGTGAGGAGAATTAACAGAACACGAAGCAGATTATCACAAAGCTTCTTTCCAGATTTCATCTGAGGATATTTCCTTTCTCACCATAGCCCTCGACGGGCTTCCAAATATCACTTTGCCAATTCCACAAGAACTGTCTTAGCGAAAGGCTTCTTGAGTGGAAAGCTGTAACTCTGTGAGAAGATTTCACAGAACCCAAAGAAGTTTCTCAGAAAGCTTCTTGCCAGGTTTCATCTGAGGATATTTCCTTTTTCACCATAGTCCTCTATGGGCTTCCAAATATCACTTTGTCAATTCCACAAGCTTGTCTTAGCGAAAGGCTTCTTCAAGGGTAAGCTGTAACTCTATGAGATGATTTCACAGAACTCAAAGAAGTTTCTCAGAAAGTTTCTTTCTCTTTGATATCGGAGGATATTTCCTTTGGCCCTATAGTCTTCAAAGGGATCCGAAATATCTGTTCTGAGATTCCACAGAAATAAAGGTAGCAAAGAGATACACGAAGAACAGATGTGACTCTGTGAGATGAATTAACAGAACACTAAGCAGTTTCTCAGAAAGCTTCTTTCCAGATTTCATCTGAGGATATTTCGTTTTTCAGGTTAACCCTCTATGGGCTTCCAAATATCACTTTGCCAATTTCACAAGAGCTGTCTTAGCGAAAGGCTTCTAGAGGGGTAACCTGCAACTCTGTGAGATGATTTCACAGAACACAAAGAAGTTTCTCAGAAAGCTTCTTTCTCTTTGATATCGGAGGATATTTCCATTGGCCCTATAGTCTTCAAAGGGATCCGAAATATCTGTTCTCAGATTCCACAGAAATAAGGCTA
>NW_020265381.1:0-649 GCF_003255815.1 Theropithecus gelada | reverse complement strand
TCTTGAGGGGAAAGCTGTAACTCTGTGAGATGATTTCACAGAACACAAAGAAGTTTCTCAGAAAGCTGCTTTCTCTTTGTTATGGAAGGATATTTCCTTTTTCCCTATAGTCTTCAAATGGATCCGAAATATGTGTTCTCAGATTCCACAGAAATAAGGCTACCAAAGAGATCCACGAAATACAGATGTAACTCTGTCAGATGAATTAACAGAACACTCAGCAGTTTCTCAGAAAGCTTCTTTCCAGATTTCATCTGAGGATATTCCCTTTTTCACCATAGCCCTCTATCGGCTTCCAAATATCACTTTGCCAATTCCACAAGAACTGTCTTAGTGAAAGCCTTCTTAAGGGGAATGCTGTTACTCTGTGAGATGATTTCACAGAACACAAAGAAGTTTCTCAGAAAGCTTCTTTCTCTTTGTTATCGAAGGATATTTCCTTTGGCCCTATAGTCTTCAAATGCATCCGAAATATATGTTCTCAGATTCCACAGAAATAAGGCTAGCAAAGAGATCCACGAAACGCAGATGTAACTCTGTGAGATGAATTAACAGAACACTCAGCAGTTTCTCAGAAAGCTTCTTTCCAGATTTCATCTGAGGATATTACCTTTTTCACCATAGCCCTCTATGGGCTTCCAAATATCAC
>NW_020265380.1:0-8194 GCF_003255815.1 Theropithecus gelada | reverse complement strand
CCCAGGCTGGAGTGCAGTGGTGCAGTCTTGGCTCACTGCAACCTCCACCTCCCGGTTTCAAGCAATTCTCATGCTTCAGCCTCTCTAGTAGCTGGGACTACATACAGGTTTGTGCCACTATGCTTGGCTAATTTTTGGATTTTCTTTTCTTTTCTTTTCTTTCTTTCTTTCTTTTCTTTTTTTTTTTTTTTTTTCTTTTGAGACAGAGTCTCGCTCTGTCGCCAGTCTGGAGTGCTGTGGCACGATCTCGGCTCACTGCAGCCTCTGACTCCCTGGTTCAAGCGATTCTCCTGCCTCAGCCTCCCAAGTAGCTAGGATTATAGGCACCCACCACCATGCCCAGCTAATTTTTGTATTTTTAGTAGAGATGGGATTTCACCATGTTGGCCAAGATGGTCTTGATCTCCCAACCTCGTGATCTGCCCACCACGGCCTCCCCAAAGTGCTGGGATTACAGGCATGAGCCACCGCACCCGGCCATTTTTGGATTTTTTTACTAGACACAGGGTTTTGCCATGTTGCCCAGGCTGGTCTTAAACTCCTGTCCTCAAGTGATCTGTCTGCCTCGGCCTCCCAATGTGCTAGGATTATAGGCTTGCAGGATTACCTGGCCTGCAAATGTATTTTTGAAACCACCTTATTGAGGTACAACTGACATACACCAAACATATTAAAACTGTACAATGTGATAAGTTTTGAGAGAGTGAGCATATCCTTCTTCCTGCAAGTATCTTCCTGCTTCTTTGTAATTCCTCCCACCCCACCTCCACTCCTGCTCTACCCCAATCTATTTCCTGTCACTATTGATGTGTTGAGCAAGTATATATTTAATCTTTAAGAGCTTCCTTGCTTTCTGTTCCCTTTTCATAAATTTCCTGTTTTTTAAATTATTGCTTTATTATCTTATATCTCTCTGGAGTTTTAATTTGATTAAAATATTTTTTGGTCCACGGAGTCATTCTCTGCAGCCTCCAAAACAGTTTTACTTGTTTATTTGCTTGTCTTTCTCATTTAGCTTGCATTTTCCTTGCATGTCTGGTGAGCCTTTACTTATCTAAGGATGCTAGGTAGCTAACGGGCATTTCCTTTGCTATTGAATAAGATTGTTTCCCCAAGGTGAGTGGCAGCTCTAAGCAAGGAAGGATGGAGTAAAGTGCCTGTCTGGCTGTAGTCAGGGAGAGAGTGAGTCAGCTGTCAGCCTGTGGACCCCCAGAATGCTAATGAAGACATATCTGAGACAGGGTAATTTATAAAGGAAAGAGGTTTAATGGATTCACAGTTCCACATGGCTGGGGAGGCCTCACAATCACAGTGGAAAGCAAAGGAAGAGCAAAGTCATGTCTTACACGGTGGCTGGCAAGAGGGTTTCACTTGGGATGCAGCATTGACAAGGAATGTCTTAGCTTCTGCCAGATGTTTGTTCCATTCATTGCAAGAGCCGTCTGGGATTTTGCTTGATTTTGTGTGCTATATATACACATGTATGTGTGCATATGTGTGTGTATATGTATGTGTTTATATGTGTATTATGTGCACATGTGCATGTGTGCATATCTGCAGCATGCATGCTTGTGTAAGTGTAGTATGTGTATCTAGGTATATACTTGTATGTGTGCATGCATGTAATGTGTGTTTATGTGTATAGCATGTGTATATGTATGTCAATAAATGTGTGTCTCTCTGTACATAAATGTGTATATGTATACATAAATATATGTATGCAAATTTGAATGTGTATATAGGCATATATGTATGAGAACATGTATATGCATGTGTATATGTGCATGTGTATGCACGCATGTGTGCATTTGTGTTCACACATGTGCATCAACTGGTACACCTGTATAGGTTGTTTCTCTACAGAAGCTTCAAGTACTCCCCATTTCAACCCTAATCCTCTGCTTATCTTGACCCTGGGGACTCTCCTGGATTTTCTCAGCTACATTCCATCTGTGAGGAGACACTCACCCTCCCTTCAAAGCTGTATTAGTTGCTTGGATTTCTTATTTTTGGTAAGCTGGGTTGAGGGGCAGGTTGAATCTTCATGCAGGCTATGCCCTGAGGGCCTGCTGTCTATCAACCACAAATACTCCTGGAGCCTCATTTGGGTGTTTCCAAGTCATGTGTGAGACCAAAGCCCCATTCCCCCTGTATTAGTCTGTTCTTACCCTGCTAATAAAGACATATCTGAGACTGGGTAATTTATAAAGGAAAGAGGTTTAATGGATTCACAGTTCTACATGACTGGGGAGGCCTCACAATCGTGGTGGAAGGCAAAGGAGGAGCAGAGTCATGTCTTACGTGGTGGCAGGCAAGAGAAAGCGTGTGCAGGGGAATTCCCCTTTATAAAACCGTCAGATCTCGTGAGAATTATTCATTATCACAAGAACAGTATGAGGGAAACCGCCCCCATGATTCAACTATCTCCCACTGGGTTCCTCCTATGACACATGGGGGTTATTACAATTCAAGATGAGATCTGGGTGGGGACCCAGAGCCAAACCATATCACCTCCTCCTACAATGTGGAAGCACCATTGCCATTTTATTTTATAAATGTAAATGTTTTTCCTTCTACTACCACCATGCACCTGTTTTTTGTTAGCTGTGGCCAGAAGACAGTTGGAGTTGTAGGTTATATTTTTGCTCTAAATGTAGACTCTTTATACAGCAAGTTAGAGGCAGATCCATTTCCTTGCTGATACGTGGCCTCCCTTATTACAATGGAAGGGCCCTTTGCAGGATTCCTGTAGCCGCCTCACTTTAATGTCAAGAACAATCAAGTTTCCTTAGAAGACAGCTACAGCCCCAATGTTGCAGATGATGTTGTGATGAAAATGTTCACAGTATTCTTCTCCTTTAGCCAACCTCCTTTATAAAACTTCCCCAGTAAACATAGTCTTACCATATGATCCAGCAATTGCATCCCTTGGTATTTACCCAAATGAGTTGAAACTTATGTCTGCACAAAAAATGTTTGTAGCAGTTTTGTTCATAATTACCAAAATGTAGAAGCAACCAAGACGTTCTTCAACAGGTGAATGGATAAACAAATGGTGTTGTACCATACCATGAAATATTTTTTAATGATAAAAAGAAATGAGCTATCCAGCTATGAAAAGGCAAGAAGGAATCTTAAATATATACTGCTAAGTGAAATAAGCCAAGATGAAAAGGCTACACAGTATAATGTCCACTACATGACATGATGGAAAAGATAAAATAATGGAGACAGTAACAAGATCAATAATTATTGATCCAGGAGTTAGGGGGAGGGAGGAAGAGGTGAATAGGTGGGGCACGGTGAATTTTTAGGTCAACAAAACTATACTGTACAATACTAAAATGGTGGACACATGTCATTACACATTTGCCAAAACTCACAGAATGTACAGTACTAAGTGTGAACCCTAATGTGATCTATGGACTTGAGTCAATAATAATGTATCTCTATTGGCTCATCAATTACAACAAATGTTTCTCAGTAACGCAAGATATTGACAATAGGGAAACTGTGTGGGAGTGGAAAGGGGCACCTGGAAAATCAATATATTTTCCATTCAACTTTTTTTGTAAACCTAAAACTTCTTTAAAAACAATCTATTAGTTTTTTAAAAAATTGTCTAGTCATATGCCCACAAAGCACTTGATTTAAAGCAGGAAAATAAACCTGCCAGAACAAACTCGTTTGCAAATTGCACCTCTTCAAGATAATATAGAGGATATGTGTTAAAAGAATGATTTCCATTTTAGAGGAGCGAATTGTGAGGGGTTTTCTCCCCTTAAATGTGCAGAGAATAAAATGCATTTGTCTTTCGGGGCCACTCCATGCAAAGTGCAAGATGAGGGAGAGGAAGCTGTGGAAACACTACCACCTAGTGGTAGAAGACAGACTTTCAAAAACGTGGCCTAAGGCTTTGCACAATTCATTTTCAACTAACATTGGGGACATGCTCACAACCCTTTACAAAAGCTGGGAGAAAGAAGAAATAGGGGAAGGAGAGAGAGGTAAATGGCTTCCCAAGTGGTTAGGAACTTAACATTTTCCATCAGGCCGACCGACCTAGGGAGAATCATCAGATCTGGAGAGCTCAGAAGCTGCTACATAGACAAAAGAGACCAAAAAAAAAAAAAAAAAAGGCCCTGCGGGACATTTAAACACGCCCCTGCCCCATAGTACTGCCCATACGTGCTGGATGTGAATTCACAGTAGCCAATGGGAAAAAAATGCAGGGAACCCGCATGTATTGAGTGCCTAGTGGGTGCCTGTTCTGGGCCAGGTGCCCTTGTAGGCATTGGGGATAAATATTATATCCAAAAGGCTGTCCCTGTCATCTGAAAATAGAGGCAGCTTTCAAGCCGTCCTTCCTGGGTACAGAGAGATGTATCCCTCTGACCATGAAAGGTGTGTGGGAAGAAGACTTTGGAGGGTAACTCTGGAGCTAGGGAGGGTTCCTGGCTAACAAGGTGTGTTTAAAGGGACATCTCCACCCAGGGTGGGAAGATCCACTGGGCAAGAAGCAGGGAGGTGATGGAAAGTTAACCACAGCCTGCCTTTGCTTCATGTCCGAAGGGGGTGGGGGTGCCAAGGACGACACCGCAGACTCACCAGCCTCTGGCGAAGTACTTTAGCTGGTTAATGAGTGGCTGGTTCTAGGTCACTTTGCCTCAGCAGAGGAGCATTCCTATGATGAAGGGATTCCAGGCGGCATCAGCCTCCGCTGCCCCTTTGTCACCGCTGAGCTGTGCACACCTAGACTGTCCTGTGATCGCTTTCCCAGAGCTAAGCTAATAGAGTACCACAACTGGGTGGCTTGGAAGAATGGAAACTGATCCTCTCATGGCTCTGGAGGCCAGTGTCTGAAGCCCAGGTGTCAGTGGGGTCATACTCCCTGAGTATGAAAGCTCGAAGGGAGGACCCCTCCTTGTCTCTTCCAGCTTTGGTGGCACCTGGTGTTCCTTGGCTTGTGGTTGCATCCCTCCAACCTCTGTCTCCATCTTCACATTTGATTGGCATATTACGTCACATTAGGAGAACACAGCAGTTCAGTGTTGGCATTTCTGTCCCTTTAGTGTATCTATGAATTTGAGGTCTTTCAAGCTAAGGGGAATGTCTGCTGAACTCTTTCTTCCCCAATACGGGGCCAGCGTGGAAGCCTGCGTGCCTGTTGACAGTTACCTAATATATTGTTTGTAACCTGAATGGACTCCTATGAAACAGAAAACAGCAGGTGATGTCATTTGCTCATAAATATTGAATGCCTCCAGTCAAGAGGATGGGGACTGAAGTTCCATCCAAGCAGCTCTTCAAAGCTCGTAACAAATATGAACTTGCTCTCCCCACTGGAATATCAGCAGGTTCTCTGCATTTAAACAGGTGGACAGTGGTTATGCTACTTCTGGGGGCTCCCACCCTGAGAAACGTTCATCATATCCTGATTTTGAAGTGAATCAATGATCAGTGTCCAGCTGAAAGTAGGTTGTGTCCATTGTGGACTCCAAGCAAATGCCTAAAAGACCTCTCATTGACAGTGAAAGAAGACAATGAAAATGGCCTTATGAAATTCTGAAGCTGTTGAAATTTATATCTGGACAATTTCACCAGAGAGCTCCGTGCCACAAATGGAATCAACTGCTTTGAGGGATATTAACGTGGATGTGTAGCACCAGCTCCAAAATGACAGTCCCAGAGATGCCCTAGTTGTTGGGTTGTGGGATCAAGGGGAGAGCTGTGACAGAGAAGTCAAAGGAAGAGGGAACAGAGCAAATCCCCATTTGTGATGCTCCCCTGCCAAGTGGGTCATCTGCACACTGATGGTAGGACTTGGAGCCATGAGCTGTGTCACCTGTGGCATCTCCTTCCTCCTCCCACACTGCTGTCCCACTTTGCTGATTCATTTTTCTCCATAACATTTATCATCATTTCACACAGTAGAATTGTAATTACAATATTGTAAAATATTCCATTTTTGTGCCAGTATTTGTTTACTATTGCTGCCGTAACAAATCATTATAAATGTAGTGGCTTAAAACAATGCACGATTTCTATTTATTTATTTTTTCACAATTCTAGAATTCAAAGTTCCCGATGAGTCTCACTGGGTTTCACTAAAATGAAGGTGTGGGCAAGGCTGTGTTCTGTTACAGAGGCAGAATCGACTTTTTTGCCTTTTCCAGCTTCTGGAAGCTGCCTCTGCCTTTTGGCTTGAGGCTTTCCTCTGTCTTCAAAGCCCGCCATCCCATCATCTTGACCTCTGCTTTAATCACTTCATCTTTTTTTCTTGACCTCTGTTTTCATCACTTCATCTTTTTTTGCTTTTGTTTTTGGAGACAGAGTCTCACTCTGTTGCCCAGGGTGGAGTGCAGTGGCACAATCTCGGCTCACTGCAACTTCTGCCTCCCGGGTTCAAGCCTCAGCTCCCCGAGTAGCTGGGGTTACAGGCGCCCGCCGCCACACCAGGCTAATTTTTGTATTTTTAGTAGAGATGGGATTTTACCATGTTGACCAGGCTGGTCTCGAACTCCTGACCTCAGGTGATCCACCCGCCTCGACTTCCCAAAGTGCTGGGATTACAGGCGTGAGGCACCGTGCCAGGCCCACTTCATCTCTTTCTCTGACTCTGAAAACTCTTCTGCCTGCTTTCGTCATCTTTTAAGGACACTTAAGATTACATTGGCCCTTCGTAGACAATCCAGGATCATCTCTTTATTTGAAAGTCAGCTGATCAGCAGTCTTAATTTCATCTGCAATCTTCATTCCTCTTTACCATGTAACATTCACAGATTCCAGGAAATTAGGGCATGGACATATTTCATGGGGGCGTGAAGAAAAACCTCGAAACATTTTTCCTCAGGAGACTTCTGTGGCCGGCTGGGCATGGTGGCTCACGCCTGTAATCCCATCACTTTGGGAGGCCAAAGTGGGTGGATCACTTGAGGTCAGGAGTTGAAGACCAGTCTGGCTAACATGGTGAAACCCCGTCTCTACTAAAAATACAAAAATTAGCCAGGCGTGTTGGTGGACACCTGTAATCTCAGTTACTTGGGAGGCTGAGGCACAAGAATCCCTTGAACCCAGGAGGCAGAGGTTGCAGCGAGATCACGCCACTGCATTCCAACCTGGGCGACAAAGTGAGACTTTGCCTCAAAAAAAAAAAAAAGACATCTGTGACCAAATGTGTGGGGATTATGGGGATTACTTCCCACACACCAGCAAGCAATCAATTCTGCATTCTGCAGCGGACACCAGCTGGGTGTCCTCCAGTTCAATTTAATTTTGACACTATCTACCTGGGGATGGCCTCAGAAACCACAGGCCCAGGGCTCAGTCCCAAAAGATTGGCCACTCCTCCCACCAGCCCCAAGTCCAGGTCTCAGGAACTTCTGACCAACTGGTTTCAAGTTGGGGTTTCCAACACCCCCTTCAGTTTTGATTAATTTGCCAGGGAAGCTCACAGAATGCAGGGAAACACTTACCTATGCTCACTGGTTTATTACAAGGGATATTTTATTTTATTTTATTTTTTAATTATTATTATACTTTAAGTTCTAGGGTACATGTGCATAACGTGCAGGTTTGTTACATATGTATACTTACAAGGGATATTTTAAAAGATACGGAGAAACAGCCAGAGGAAGAGTCACAGGATGAGGTCTGGAAGGGTCCTGAACACAGGAGCTTCTGTCCCCATGCAGTCGGGACCCACCACTGTCCCAGCACCTGAATGAGTCTCTGTTTACCTTCTTGTCCACCTCCATGTGCTCAGCTCTCTGGAAGCCCCTGGACCCTGTCCTTTGGCCCTTTTATGGAGACTTCATTGGATAGGAATGACCAAAGCATGGACAACCACATATAAATGTGACTGCAGGCCGGATGCAGTGGCTCATGCCTGTAATCCCAGCACGTTGGGATGCCAAGGTGGGTGGATCACGAGGTCAAGAGATCGAGACCATCCTGGCCAACATGGTGAAACCCCATCTCTACTAAAAATACAAAAATTAGCTGGGCATGGTGGCATGCACCTGTAGTCCCAGCTACTTGGGAGGCTGAGGCAGGAGAATCACTTGGACTCTGGAGACGGAGGTTGCAGTGAGTTGAGATCATGCCACTGCACTCCAGCCTGGTGGAAGAGCGAGACTCCATTAAAAAAGGAAAGAAAGAAAGAAAGAAAGAAAGAAAGAAAGAAAGAAAGAAA
>NW_020265379.1:0-1927 GCF_003255815.1 Theropithecus gelada | reverse complement strand
AAACTCTACAAGCCAGAAGAGAGTGGGGGCCAATATTCAACATTCTTTAAGAAAAGAATTTTCAACCCAGAATTTCACATCCAGCCAAACTAAGTTTCATAAGTGAAGGAGAAATAAAATCCTTTACAGATAAGCTAATGCTTAGAGATTTTGTCACCACTAGGCCTGCCTTACAAGAGATCCTGAAGGAAGCACTCAACATGGAAAGGAACAACCGGTACCAGCCATTGCAAAAACATGCCAAAATGTAAAGACCATCGAGGCTAGGAAGAAACTGCATCAACTAACGAGCAAAATAACCAGTTAATATCATAATGGCAGGATCAACTTCACACATAACAATCTTAACCTTAAATGTAAATGGACTAAATGCTCCAATTAAAAGACACAGACTGACAAACTGGATAAAGAGTCAAGACCCATCAGTCTGCTGTGTTCAGGAGACCCATCTCACACGCAGAGACATACATAGGCTCAAAATAAAGGGATGGAGGAAGATTTACCAAGCAAATCGAGAACAAAAAAAAGCGGGGGTTGCAATCCTAGTCTCTGGTAAAACAGACTTTAAACCATCAAAGATCAAAAGAGACAAAGAAGGCCATTACATAATGGTAAATGGATCAATTCAACAGGAAGAGCTAACTATCCTAAATATATATGCACCCAATACAGGAGCACCCACATTCATAAAGCAAGTCCTTAAAGACTTAAAAAGAGACTTAGACTCCCATGCAATAATAATGGGAGACTTCAACACTCCACTGTCAACATTAGACAGATCAACGAGACAGAAAGTTAACAAGGATATCCAGGAATTGAACTCATCTCTGCAGCAAGCAGACCTAATAGACATCTATAGAACTCTCCACCCCAAATCAACAGAATATACATTCTTCTCAGCACCACATAGCATTTATTCCAAAATAGACCACATAATTGGAAGGAAAGCACTCCTCAGCAAATGTACAAGAACAGAAATTATAACAAACTGTCTCTCAGACCACAGTGCAATCAAACGAGAACTCAGGACTAAGAAACTCAATCAAAACTGCTCAACTACATGGAAACTGAACAACCTGGTCCTGAATGACTACTGGGTACAGAACGAAATGAAGGCAGAAATAAAGACGCTCTTTGAAACCAATGAGAACAAAGATACAACATACCAGAATCTCTGGGACACATTTAAAGCAGTGTGTAGAGGGAAATTTATAGCACTAAATGCCCACAAGAGAAAGCAGGAAAGATCTAAAATTGACACTCTAACATCGCAATTAAAAGAACTAGAGAAGCAAGAGCAAACACATTCAAAAGCTAGCAGAAGGCAAGAAATAACTAAGATCCGAGCAGAACTGAAGGAGATAGAAACACAAAAAACCCTCCAAAAAATCAATGAATCCAGGAGTTGGTTTTTTGAAAAGATCAACCAAATTGACAGACTGCTAGCAAGACTAACAAAGAAGAAAGAGAGAAGAATCAAATAGACACAATAAAAAATGATAAAGGGGATATCGCCACCGACCCCAGAGAAATACAAACTACCATCAGAGAATACTATAAACACCTCTACGCAAATAAACTAGAAAATCTAGAAGAAATGGATAATTCCCTGGACACTTACACTCTTCCAAGACTAAACCAGGAAGAAATTGAATCCCTGAATAGACCAATAGCAGGCTCTGAAATTGAGGCAATCATTAATAGCCTACCAACCAAAAAAAGTCCAGGACCAGATGGATTCACAGCTGAATTCTACCAGAGGTACAAGGAGGAGCTGGTACCATTCCTTCTGAAACTATTCCAATCAATAGAAAAAGAGGGAATCCTCCCTAACTCATTTTATGAGGCCAACATCATCCTGATACCAAAGCCTGGCAGAGACACAACAAAAAAAGAGAATTTTAGACCAATATCCCTGATGAACATC
>NW_020265378.1:0-1927 GCF_003255815.1 Theropithecus gelada | reverse complement strand
TAGACGGCTATGGTGAAATAGGAAATATCCTCAGATGAAATCTGGAAAGAAGCTTTCTGAGAAACTGCTGAGTGTTCTGTTGATTCATCTCCCAGAGTTACATCTGTATTTCGTGGATCTCTTTGCTAGCCTTATTTCTGTGGAATATGAGAACAGATATTTCGGATCCCTTTGAAGTCTACAGGGCCAAAGGAAATATCCTCCGATAACAAAGAGAAAGAAGCTATCTGAGAAACTTTTTTCTGTTCTGTGAAATCATCTCACAGAGTTACAGCTTTCCCCTCAAAAAATCTTGCTCTAAGACAGTTCTTGTGGAATTGGCAAAGTGATATTTGGAAGCCCATAGAGGGCTATGTTGAAAAAGGAAATATCCTCAGATGAAATCTGGAAAGAAGCTTTCTGAGAAACTGCTGAGTGTTCTGTTAATTCATCTCACAGAGTTATATCTGTATTTTGTGGATCTCTTTGTTAGCCTTATTTCTGTGGAATCTGAGAGCAGATATTTCAGATCCCTTTGAAGACTATAGGGCCAAAGGAAATATGCTCCAATAACAAAGAGAAAGAAGCTTTCTGAAAAACTTTTTTGTGTCTGTGAAATCATCTCACAGAGTTACAACTTTCCCCTCAAGAGGCCTTTCGCTAAGACAGTTCTTGTGGAATTGGCAAAGTGATATTTGGAAGCCCATAGTGGGCTATGGTGAAAAAGGAAATATCCTCAGATGAAATCTGGAAAGAAGTTTTGTGGGAAACTGCTGAGTGTTCTGTTAATTCATCTCACAGAGTTACATCTGTATTTCGTGGATCTGTTTCCTAGCTTTATTTCTGTGGAATCTGAGAACAGATATTTCGGATCCCTTTGAAGACTATAGGGCCAAAGGTAATATCCTCCAATAAGAAAGAGAAAGAAGCTTTCTGAGAAACTTCTTTGTGTTCTGTGAAATCATCTCACAGAGTTACAGCTTTCCCCTCTAGAAGCCTTTCGCTAAGACAGTTGTTGTGGAATTGGCAAGGTGATATTTGGAAGCCCATAGAGGGCTATGGTGAATAAGGAAATATCCTCAGATGAAATTTGGAAAAAAGCTCTCGTAGAAAGTGCTCTGTGATGTTAGACTTCCACTCACAGAGTTACATGTGTATTTCGTGGATCTCCTTTTAAGCCTTATTTCTGTGGAAACTGAGAACAGATATTCTGTGGAAACTGAGAACAGATATTTCGGATGCCTTTGAAGACTATAGGGCCAAAGGAAATATCCTCCGATAACAAAGAGAAAGAAGCTTTCAGAGAAACTTCTTTGTGTTCTGTGAAATCATCTCTCAGAGTTACAGCTTTCCTCTCAAGAAGCCTTTCGCTAAGACAGTTCTTGTGGAATTGGCACAGTGATATTTGGAAGCCCATAGAGGGCTATGGTGAAAAAGGAGATAACCTCAGCTGAAATCTGGAAAGAAGCTTTTGGAAAACTGCTGAGTGTTCTCACAATTCATCGCACAGTGTTACATCTGAATTTCGTGGATCTCTTTCCTAGCTTTATTTCTGTGTAATCTGAGAACAGATATTTCGGATCTCTTTGAAGACTATAGGGCCAAAGGAAATATCCTCCGATTACAAAGAGAAAGAAGCTTTCTGAGAAACTTCTTTGTGTTCTGTGAAATCATCTCACAGAGTTACAACTTTCCCCTCAAGAATCCTTTCGCTAAGACAGTTCTTTTGCGTTTGGCAAAGGGATATTTGGAAGCCCATAGAGGGCTATGGTGAAAAAGGAAATATCCTCAGATGAAATCTGGAAAGAAGCTTTCTGAGAAACTGCTGAGTGTTCTGTTAATTCATCTCCCAGAGTTACATCTGTATTTCGTGGATCTCTTTTCTTGCCTTACTTCTGTGAAATCTAAGAACAGATATTTCGGATCCCTTTGAAGACTATAGGGCCAA
>NW_020265377.1:0-1928 GCF_003255815.1 Theropithecus gelada | reverse complement strand
GTCCCTACCTATATGTGTCAAATGTATAACATTGAAATGTATTATAAACACAATATAGTGTTATAATTTTTGCTTTCAACAGTCGTATGTTTTAATGAAATTAAAAGGAGGCTGGGCGCAGTGGCTCACGCCTGTAATCCCAGCACTTTGGGAGGCCGAGGCAGGTGGATCACGAGGTCAAGAGATCAAGACCATCCTGTCTAACACGGTGAAACCCCATCTCTGCCAAAAAAATACAAAATAATTAGCCAGGCGTGGTGGTGGGTGCCTGTAGTCCCAGCTGCTGGGGAGGCTGAGGCAGGAGAATGGTGTGAACTCAGGAGGCAGAGCTTGCAGTGAGCCGGGATCACGCCACTGCACTCCAGTCTGGGTGACAGAGCGAGACTCCATCTCAAAGAAAAAAAAAAAAGAAAGAAATTAAAAGGAAAGAAACAGTCTTTTACATTTACTTACATATTTACCATTTCTGGTGTTCATTTTCTTTTTCTTTTTTTTTTTTTTTTTTTAGGTGGTTTTACTCTTTTTTGCCCAGGCTGCAGTGCAGTGGCACAATCTCGACTCACCACAACCTCCACCTCCTGGGTTCAAATGATTCTCCTGCCTCAGGCTCCTGAGTAGCTGGGATTACAATCATGCACCACCATGCCCAGCTAATTTTGTATTTTTAGGGGAGACGGGGTTTCTCCATGTTGGTCAGGCTGGTCTCGAACTCCAGACCTCAGGTGATCCGCCCGCCTCGGCCTCCCAAAGCACCATTTCTGGTGTTCTTCTTCCCAGTGATTCAGCTTTGCCTGCGGTGTCATTCTTCTTCAGCCTGAGCTCCCGTTAGCATTTCTTCAAGTTCAGGTCTCCTGATGAGTTGTCTTACTTTTCATTAACCTGAAATGTATTTATTTTGCCTGTATTCTTTAAGGTTGTTCTCATCAGATAAAGAATTCTGAGGCCGGGTGCGGTGGCTCACGCCCGCAATCTCAGCACTTTGGGAGGCCGAGGTGGGAGGATTTCTTGAGGCCAGGAGTTCAAGTCCAGCCTGGGCAACAAGTGAGACCCCATCTCTGAAAAAAACAGCAAGGCACGGTGGCACACACCTGCAGTCTTAGCTGCTTGGGAGGCCGAGGTGGGAGGATTGCTGGGCCCAGGAGCTTGAGTCTGCAGTGAGCTGTGAAAGAACCACTGCACTCCAGCCTGGGCAACAGAACAAGGTCCTGACTCAAAAAAATCCTGATTTGACAGGTTTTTTTCCTTTCAGCACTTGAATGTTTTCCCTATGTCTGGGCCTCCATTGTTTCTGGAAGAGTCAGCTGTGGGCTGTCTCTGGGGCCCTTACGTGTCACATATCTCTCCATCTCCCACCACACTGGCTGCTGTCATGATTTTCTTTTTGAATTTGTATTTCAGCAGTGTGATAATGATGTTGCTAGGTGTTTTCATTTTATTTCTCCTGGGCTTTTTGGATTTATATGTGTTTCACCAAATTTGGGAAATTTGCTCTTTTTTCCTTCTGGGACTCCAGTTAAATGTTAGGTCTTCCATATCTAGTAGACACACATTTGCGATTACTGCTCATTATTTTCTGTTTTCTGTCCTTTGGACTAATTTGTATTTACAGACTTTCTTTAGCTATCTTCAATCTGCTGTTAACCTCTCCAGCAATTTTTTTAGCGCTTGTATTTTTCAGCCCTAGAATTTACACTTAGTTCTTTTTTTTATTGGCTAAAATTGCCTATGTGTTAATTTGTTTAAAATATATTTTCCTTTATATCCTTGAACAGAGTTGTAACTGCTGCTCTAAAATCTTAGCTACCAGTTCCAATATCTGGGTCATGTAGGATTGATCTCCATTACTTGCCTTTTGAGTATGGATCTAATTTTCCTGTTTCTTTTTTTTTTTTTTTTTTTTTTTTTTTTTTTTTGGTGTTTTGTTTTTT
>NW_020265376.1:740-1928 GCF_003255815.1 Theropithecus gelada | reverse complement strand
TTCTCAGATTCCACAGACATAAGGCTAGCAAAGAGGTGCACGAAATACAGATGTTACTCTCTGAGATGAATTAACAGAACACTAAGCAGTTTCTCAGAAAGCTTATTTCCAGATTTCATATGAGGATATTTCCTTTTTCACCATAGACCTCTATGGGCTTCCAAATATCCCTTTGCCAATTCCACCAGAACTGTCTTAGCGAAAGGCTTCTTGAGGGGAAAGCTGTAACTCTGTCAGATGATTTCACAGGACACAAAGAAGTTTCTCAGAAAGCTGCTTTCTCTTTGTTATCAGAGGATATTTCCTTTGGCCCTATAGTCTTCAAAGTTATCTGAAATATCTGTTCTCAGATTCCACAGAAATAAGGCTACCATGGAGATGCACGAAATACAGATGGAACTCTGTGAGATGAATTAACAGAACACTAACCACTTTCTCAGAAATCTTCTTTCCAGATTTCATATGAGGATATTTCCTTTTTCACCATAGCCCTCTATGGGCTTCCAAATATCCCTTTGCCAATTCCACCAGAACTGTCTTAGCGAATGGCTTCTTGCGGGGAAAGCTGTAACTCTGGGAGATGATTTCACAGAACACAAAGAAGTTTCTGAGAAAGCTTCTTTCTCTTTGTTATCGGAGGATATTTCCTTAGGCCCTATAGTCTTCAAAAGGGATCCGAAATATCTGTTCTCAGATTCCATAGAAATAAGGCTAGCAAAGAGATCCACGAAATACAGATGTAACTCGGTGAGATGAATTAACAGAACACTAAGCAGTTCCTCAGAAAGTTTCTTTCCAGATTCCATCTGAGGATATTTCCTTTTTCACCATAGCCCTATATGGGCTTCCAAATATCACTTTGCCAATTCCACAAAAACTGCCTTAGCGAAAGGCTTCTTGAGGGGAAAGCTGTAACTCTGTGAGATGATTTCACGGAAGACAAAGAAGTTTCTCAGAAAGCTTCTTTCTCTTTGTTGTCGGAGGATATTTCCTTTGGCCCTATAGTCTTCAAAGTTATCTGAAATATCTGTTCTCAGATTCCACAGAAATAAGGCTAGCAAAGAGATGCACGAAATACAGATGTAACTCTGTGAGATGAATTAACAGAACACTAAGCAGTTTCTCAGAAAGCTTCTTTCCAGATGTCATCTGAGGGTATTTCCTTTTTCACCATAGCCCTCTATGGGC
>NW_020265376.1:0-658 GCF_003255815.1 Theropithecus gelada | reverse complement strand
AGAAGTTTCTCAGAAAGTTTCTTTCTCTTTGTTGTCGGAGGATATTTCCTTTGGCCCTATAGTCTTCAAAGTTATCTGAAATATCTGTTCTCAGATTCCACAGAAATAAGGCTAGCAAAGAGATGCACGAAATACAGATGTAACTCTGTGAGATGAATTAACAGAACACTAAGCAGTTTCTCAGAAAGCTTCTTTCCAGATGTCATCTGAGGGTATTTCCTTTTTCACCATAGCCCTCTATGGGCCGCCAAATATCACTTTTCCTATTCCACAAGAACTGTCTTAGCGAAAGGCTTCTTGAGGCAGAAGCTGTAACTCTGTGAGATGATTTCACAGAACACAAAGAAGTTTCTCAGAAAGCTTCTTTCTCTTTGTTATCGGAGGATATTTCCTTTGGCCCTATAGTCTACAAAGTTATCTGAAATATCTCTTCTCAGATTCCACAGAAATAAGGCTAGCAAAGAGATGCACGAAATACAGTTGTAACTCCGGGAGATGAATTAACAGAACACTAAGCAGTTTCCCAGAAAGCTTCTTTCCAGATTTCATCTGAGGATATTTCCTTTTTCACCATAGCCCTCTATGGGCTTCCAAATATCCCTTTGCCAATACCACCAGAACTGTCTTAGCGAATGGCTTCTTGAGGGGAAAGCTGTAA
>NW_020265375.1:0-1929 GCF_003255815.1 Theropithecus gelada | reverse complement strand
GAAAGCTTCTTTCCAGATTTCATGTGAGGATATTTCCTTTTTCACCATAGCCCTCTATGGGCTTCCAAATATCACTTTGCCAATACCACAAGAACTGTCTTAGCGAAAGGCTTCTTGAGGGGAAAGCTGTAACTCTGGGAGATGATTTCACAGAACACAAAGAAGTTTCTCTGAAAGCTTCTTTCTCTTTGTTAGGGGAGGATATTTCCTTTGGCCCTATAGTCTTCAAAAAGATCCGAAATATCTGTTCTCAGATTCCACAGAAATAAGGCTAGCAGAGAGATACACGAAATACAGATGTAACCGTGTGAGATGAATTAACAGAACACTAAGCAATTTCTCAGAAGGCTTCTTTCCAGATTTCATCTAAGGATATTTCCTTTTTCACCATAGCCCTCTATGGGCTTCCAAATATCACTTTGCCAATTCCACAAGAACTGTCCTAGCGAAAGGCTTCTTTAGGGGAAAGCTGTAACTGTGTGATATGATTTCACAGAACACAAAGAAGTTTCTCAGAAAGCTTCTTTCTCTTTGTAATTGGAGGATATTTCCTTTGGCCCTAGTGTCTTCAAAGGGATCCGAAATATCTGTTCTCAGATTCCAGAGAAATAAGGCTAGCAAAGAGATCCACGAAATACAGATGTAACTCTGTGAGATGAATTAACAGAACACTCAGCAGTTTCTCAGGAAGCTTTTTTCCGGATTTCTTCTGAGGATATTTCCTTTTTCACCATAGCCCTCTATGGGCTTCCAAATATCGCTTTGCCAATTCCACAAGAACTGTCTAACGAAAGGCTTCTTGAGGGGAAAGCAGTAACTCTGTGAGATGATTTCACAGAACACAAAGAAGTTTCTCAGAAAGCTTCTTTCTCTTTGTTATCGGAGGATATTTCCTTTGGCCCTATAGTGTTCAAAGGGATCAGAAATATCTGTTCTCAGATTCCAAAGAAATGAGGCTAGCAAAGAGATACACGAAATACAGATGTAACTCTGTGAGATGAATTAACAGAACACTCAGCAGTTTCTCAGAAAGCGTCTTTCCTGATTTCATCTGAGGATATTTTCTTTTTCACCATAGCCCTCCATGGGCTTCCAAATATCACTTTGCCTACTCCACAAGAACTGCCTTAGCGAAAGGCTTCTTGAGGGGAATGCTGTAACTCTGTTAGATGATTTCACAGAACACAAAGAAGTTTCTCAGAAAGCTTCTTTCTCTTTGTTATCGTACGATATTTCCTTTGGACTTATAGTATTCAAAGGGATCCGAAATGTCTGTTCTGAGATTCCACAGAAATTAAGCTACCAAAGAGATCCACGAAATACAGATGTAACTCTGGGAGATGAATTAACAGAACCCTCAGCAGTTTCTCAGGAAACTTCTTTCCAGATTTCATCTGAGTATATTTCCTTTTTCACCATACCCCTCTAAGGGATTCCAATTATCACTTTGCGATTCCTACAAGAACTGTCTTAGCGAAAGGCTTCTTGAGGAGAAAGCAGTAACTCTGTGAGTTGATTTCACAGAACACAAAGAAGTTTCTCAGAAAGCTTCTTTCTCTTTGTTATCGGAGGATATTTCCTTTGGCCCTCTAGTCTTCAAAGGGTCCGAAATATCTGTTCTCAGATTCCACAGAAATAAGGCTAGCAAAGAGATCCACGAAATACACATGTAACTCTGTGAGATGAATTAACAGAACCCTCAGCAGTTTCTCAGGAAGCTTCTTTCCAGATTTCATCTGAGGATANCGAAATATAGATGTAACTCTGGGAGATAAATTAACAGAAAACTCAGCAGTTTCTCAGAAAGCTTCTTTCCAGATTTCATGTGAGGATAATTTCTTTTTCACCATAGCCCTCTATGGGCTTCCAAATATCACTTTGCCAATTCCACAAGAACTGTCTGAGCGAAAGCCTTCTAGAGGGGAAAGC
>NW_020265374.1:0-1928 GCF_003255815.1 Theropithecus gelada | reverse complement strand
CCCCCCCCCCCCCCCCCCCCAATGTTTCACTTCTTGAGTTAATTCCTAGGTATTTAATTTTATGTGTAGCTACTATAAATGGGATTACTTTTCTTTCTTTTTGAGGTTATTCTCTGTTTGCATATGAAAATGCTACTGATTGGCCAGGTGTGGTGGCTCATGCCTGTAATCCCAGCACTTTGGGAGGCCGAGCCTAATGGATCACTTGAGGTCAGGAGTTTGAGACAAGCCTGGTCAACATGGTGAAACCTTATCTATACTAAAAATACAAAAAATTAGTGGGGCATGGTGGCACATGCCTGTAATCCCAGCTCTGGGGAGGATGAGGCAGGAGAATCACTTGAACCCGGGGTCAGAGGTTGCAGTGAGTTGAGATTGCGCCACTGCACTCCAGCCTGGGAGACAGAATGAGACCCTATCTCAAAAAAAAAAAAAAAAAGTAAAAGAAAAAGGAAAAGAAATGCTACTGATTTTTTATTTATTTGTGTTGCTTTTGTATCCTGCAACTTTACTGAATTTATCAGTTCCAATTGTTTTTTGGTAGAATCTTTAGGTTTTTCCAAATATAAGGTCATATCATCTGCAAACAATGATAATTTGATTTCTTCCTTTCCAGTTTGGATGCTGTTTATTTCTTTCTCTTGTCTGCTTTGCTCCAGCTAGGACTTCCAATGCTATGTTGAATAACAGTGCTGAAAATGGGCACACTTCTTGTGTGCCAGATCTCAGAGAAAAGGCTTTCTGTTTTTTCCAATTTAGTGTGATACTAGCTGTGGGTCTGTCATATGTGGTTTTATTGTGTTGAGGTATGTTCCTTCTATACACAGTTATTTGAGAGTTTTTATCCAGAAGGATGTTGGATTTTATCAAGTGCATTTTCAGCATCGATTGAAATCATTACATGGTTTTTGTCCTTCATTCTTTTGACATGATGTATCCCATTGATTGATTTGTAATATGTTGAACCATTTTTGTATCCCTGGGATAAATCTGACTTGGTCGTAATGAATGATTTTTAAATGTGTTGTTGAATTTGGTTTGCTAGTATTTCATTGAGAATTTTCATGTCAATGCCCATCTGGGATATTGGCCTATAGTCTTCTTTTTTTGATGTGTCTTTGTCTGGTTTAGGTATCAGGGTAACACTGGCCTTGTGGAATTAGTTTGGAAGTGTTACCTCCTCCTCTATATCCTGCAGTTTATATATTTAGCCTTTTGCATGTATCAGGGTTTCCTACATTATCTAATAAATGATCTTTTTTTAGTGTTTATGCTAAAAAATAATATGTTCTGTGCCTATGGGCTATAAAGTTATAAACAAGTATATATAGCCTATTAATTGTATTTTTCAGAGTTTTGATGTCTCTAATTCTTTATTTATCCATCTGTTTCTGCAGGAGGTATATTAAGATTTTAAATCACTGAGATAGCTATTTCTTTTGCACATCTGTCAATTGTTGTTGTATATACTTTAAAGTTGTAAGTTGTATATGTATTCCTATATTCTCTTTTACCAGCATCCTATATCCCTCTTTGGCCCACTGGTGATTTCTTGCTTTAATATATATTCAGTCAGATATTAAAATTTTATCCAACTTTTTGATGCAAGGTTTATCTTTAGAAGTTCTTTTTCCAGAGTCCAAGATCTCATTGTTCAGTTCCCACCTATGAGTGAGAACATGCGGTGTTTAGTTTTCAGTTCTTGTGATAGTTTGCTAAGAATGATGGAACATCACACACCGGGGCCTATCATGGGGAGGGGGGAGGGGGGAGGGATTGCATTGGGAGTTATACCTGATGTAAATGACGAGTTGATGGGTGCAGCACACCAACATGGCACAAGTATACATATGTAACAAACCTGCACGTTATGCACATGTACCCTACAACTTAAAGTATAATAATAATAAATAAATTTAAAAAAAAAA
>NW_020265373.1:0-1929 GCF_003255815.1 Theropithecus gelada | reverse complement strand
ACTTAAATATCTGCCAACAGGAGAATTGATCCATAATTGTGGCAGATTCATAACACAGATTATTAAATGGCAGCTGAATTAAATTAGGACCGTTACATCCATACGGTTAAATATCAAATGCAGAAAGAAATATGTACATTTTTACAAAGTTAAGAGGATGTAAAATAATACTAGGTATTGTTTAGCATATATATATGTATTTATATTAATGATATCTATCTATCTATGTAACTAATGGATAAGGAGAAACATTGATGAGTAAAACCAACATGGATTCTTTGTCTTGGAGAATGTAGAAAGGGAAGGGAATATAATGGGATTAGGACAGAAGCGTTTTACCTATCTGAAATATTTCTTAATGAAAAATGGAAAATAAGGGTCCTAATGTGAGAGAAATATGACTCTTCCAATTTAGATAGCATTTTATTTATAACATAAAACTACCATTTAAAAAGTAACTTTTCTTATATTTTTTCTTCCATTAGCTTGGCAAGAAATGTCAAACCTGGTGTTTCTTCACCTTGGACTTTTCTAGGTATCTCTGTGCCTGTTTCAGTCATGAGCAAAGTTCAATGACAAACCAAGGAAACAGGACAAGCTGGTCTGAAGACTGATGCTCCAAACAGCTGCCAGCACACATACCTCTCCTGTCTGCTCCAGTCACTCGATTCTCATTTCCCCATAAGCGCCTTCACCTCCCTCGGCAGCCCCAGGAATCCTCGTGACTCTGTGATCTCTACAATCACTAGTGAAGGCTAGGACAACAACAAGTTGTTCTCATCATATTCACCCGCTGTCAACAAAGCTGAATGGTGCCGAATTCTTTGAAACTTCCTTTTAGTCCTTGATGCTGTGATGAATGAGCCTTCTCATCATGTGCTTTGTTTTAGGCTACAACGGATCCAAACACTAGTCTCCGCAGACGGAAAAAGACAGGGGCAAATATATTTACTTTATGGGGTTGTTCACAGTCCATAAAAGATTCACTTGAAAAAGGATTTTTTTTTTTTTTTTTTTTTTCCAGACAGAGTCTTGCTCTGTCACCCAGGCTGGAGTGTAGTGGCACAATCTCAGCTGACTGCAACATCCCCCTCCCAGGTTCAAGCAATTCTCCTGCCTCAGCCTCCTATGCAGCTGGGATTACAGGTGCCTGCCACCACACCTGGCTAATTTTTGTATTTTTAGTAGAGATGGGGTTTTGCCATGTTGGCCAGGTTAGTCTCGAACTCCTGACCTCAGGCAATCCACCCACCTCAGCCTCCCAAAGTGCTAAGATTACAGGCATGAGCCACTGTGTTTGGCCATGAAGGATGTTTTTAATGAACGGAGACTCACTCCTCCACTGTGATGAATCCTCCTCATTCCTGGAATGAACCCTGATATGGGAGGTTTTCCTTTTATCTGCAGGGACTTCTCTCCACTGGGGAAAATACAGAATTCTAGACAAGATGCTGGGTAGGATCTTGTTTTTTGTTTCCTTGACAGTCTAAATTATGATGATTGATTTGGATGCATCCCACTGTGTTGACATCCTGCCCAACTGAGCACATGTTGAGGCCAAAGGAGAGCAGGTTGCATGAGTGGGTGCAGGAGAGACTTGCAGGGTTAGTCAATTCCCCAGGAGAGTAGAGTCCAATCCATGTCCAGAAGTGTTTTTTAACCTTGAATGGAAGCCATGGTTTCAGGCATGGAATCCTGGGTGAGTATAGTGTGGCTTGTTTGGATAGGTGAGTTTTCTGTCTTCACAGGCAGAGAATATAGAAGGCCAGATGAGGAAGTTTGTTTCAGATGGATCTGGACACAGATCTCCAGGCTCTTGGTTCTAATCGGGGAGGATTCCAGGTTCTGGATGCTTTTTCTTCTGGCTGGTACAATTTTTTTCTATTGCATATTAAAGCTGAAGGAAAGCTATCAGGAGGAAGACAAACT
>NW_020265372.1:1040-1929 GCF_003255815.1 Theropithecus gelada | reverse complement strand
CACAAGAACTGTCTTAGCGAAAGGCTTCTTCGGGGAAAGCTGTAACTGTGTGAGGTGATTTCACAGAACACAAAGATGTTTCTCAGAAAGCTTCTTTCTCTTTGTTATCGGAGGATATTTCCTTTGGCCCTATATTCTTCAAAGGGATCTGAAATATCTGTTCTCAGATTCCACAGAAATAAGGCTAGCAAAGAGGTCCACGAAATACAGAGGTAACTCGGTGAGATGAATTAACAGAACACTAAGCAGTTTCTCAGAATGCTTGTTTCCAGATTTCATCTGAGGATATTTCCTTTTTCACCATACACGTCTATGGGCTTCAAAATATCACTTTGCCAATTCCACACGAACTGTCTTAGCGAAATGCTTCTTGAGGGGAAAGCTGTAACTCTGTGAGATGATTTCACAGAACACAAACAAGATTCTCACAAAGCTTCTTTCTCTTTTTTATCGGAGGACATTTCCTTTGGAGCTATAGTCTTCAAAGGGATCCGAAATATCTGTTCTCAAATTCCACAGAAATAAGGCTAGCAAAGAGATCCACGAAATACAGATTTAACTCTCTGAGTGGAAGCCACACATCACAGAGCACTTTCTCATAAAGCTTCTTTCCAGATTTAATCTGAGGATATTTCCTTTTTCACCATAGCCCTCTATGGGCTTCCAAATATCAATTTGCCAATTCCACAAGAACTGTCTTAGCCAAAGGCTTCTTGAGTGGGATGCTGCAACTCGGTGAGATGATTTCACAGAACATAAAGAAGTTTCTCAGAAAGCTTCTTTCTCATTCTTATTGGAGGATACTTCCTTTGGCCCTATAGTCTTCAAAGGGATCCGAAATATCTGTTCTCAAATTCCACAGAAATAAGGCTAGCAAAGAGATCCACGA
>NW_020265372.1:0-1001 GCF_003255815.1 Theropithecus gelada | reverse complement strand
CTTCCAAATATCACCCTGCCAATTCCACATGAACTGTCTTAGCGAAATGCTTCTTGAGGGGAAAGCTGTAACTCTGTGAGATGATTTCACAGAACACAAAGAAGATTCTCACAAAGCTTCTTTCTCTTTGTTATCGGAGGGTATTTCCTTTGGCCCTCTAGTCTTCAAAAAGATCCGAAATATCTGTTCTCAGATTCCACAGAAATAAGGCTAGCAAAGAGATCCACGAAATAGAGATGTAACTCTGTGAGTGGAAGTCACACATCACAGAGCAGTTTCTCAGAAAGCTTCCTTCCAGATTTCATCTGAGGATATTACCTTTTTCACCACAGCCCTCTATGGGTTTCCAAATATCACTTTGCCAATTCCACAAGAACTGTCTTAGCGAAAGGCTTCTTGAGGGGAAAGCTGTAACTCTGCGAGATGATTTCACAGAACGCAAAGAAGTTTCTCAGAAAGCTTGTTTCTCTTTATTATCGTAGGATATTTCCTTTGGCCCTATAGTCTTCAAAGGGATCCGAAATATCTGTTCTCAGATTCCACAGAAACAAGGCTAGCAAAGAGATCCACAAAATACAGATGTAACTCTGTGAGATGAATTAACAGAACACTAAGCAGTTTCGCAGAAAGCTTCTTTCCAGATTTCATCTGAGGATATTTCCTTTTTCACCATAGCCCTGTATGGGCTTCCAAGTATCATTCGGCCAATTCCACACGAACTGTCTTAGCGAAATGCTACTTGAGGGGAAAGCTGTAACTCTGTGAGATGATTTCACAGAACACAAAGAAGTTTCTCAGAAAGCTTCTTTCTCTTTGTAATCGGAGGATATTTCCTTTGGCCCTATAGTCTTCAAAGCGATCCGAAATATCTGTTCTCAGATTCCACAGAAATAATTCTAGCAAAGATATCAACGAAATACAGATGTATCTCTGTGAGTGGAAGTCACACATCATAGAGCAGTTTCTCAGAAAGTTTCTTTCCATATTTCATCTGAGGATAT
>NW_020265371.1:0-1930 GCF_003255815.1 Theropithecus gelada | reverse complement strand
CAGCAAAGCAGTGCTCTGAAACCTCAGCATCCTCAGGCCCACCTGGAAGGCAGGTGAAGGATGCTAGGCCTCCACCTCCAAAAGTCACACTGGGGTGGGGCAGATCTGGGGTGAGGCAGGGTTTGCACTTCTAATGCATTCCAGTCTAGGGCCACACCACCCTAAACACGCCCATCTCATGTAATGCATACCACAGGGAGAAGCCACGTGGGGCAGGTCACAGAGCAAGCGTCCAGGCACTAGGTCACCAGGTGTCTATTTAAATGCAAACCCATCAAACAGCTTAAGTCAAACAGATTCATCCTCCTAACACATTGGCCAACACAGCTAGTGGTAAATATCACTGCTGTTAGACCTTCTGCTCACTGATGACTAGAGCAATGGCCTGAAACATCAAAGCTGAAGGGTGTGTGCCACGGTCAGGGCTCTGCACACCCCCATCCCAGGCCATCTCACACGGGTGCCTTCATTGGCACTGGGGTCTCACAGACCAGCTCCATGCTCACACTTACTGGGACGCAACCACCCTTTCAGCCCTTCATGCGTCTGTACCCTATAGCTGTGTTCAAGGGAGGCTAATTTAAGAAAGAAATGTAATACGGACATCTGTGAACTCTTCCTCCATATCCACTGAGTGGCCATCCAGAAACAGAAATATTAAAAAGAAAAAGAAGATTTAAGAGTCAAACACAGGGCCGGGTGCAGTGGTCCATGCCTGTAATCTCAGCACTTTGGGAGGCCAAGGCGGGCGGATCACATGGGGCCAACAGTTTAAGACCAGCCAACCAACATGGCAAAATCCTGTCTCTACTAAAAATACAAAAATCAGCCAGGCATGGTGGCACATGCCTGTAATCCCAGCTACTAGGGGGGCTGAGGCAAGAGAATTGCTCGAACTGAAAGGCAGAAGTTGCAGTGAGTGAAGGTTGCAGTGAGCCAAGATCATGGCACTGCACTCCAATCTGGACGACAGAGCAAGACTCCGTCTCAAAAAAACAAAAACAGGCCAGGCACGGTGGCTCACGCCTGCAATCCCAGCACTTCAGGAGGCCAAGGCGGGTGGATCACAATGTCAGGATATCGAGACCATCCTGGTTAACACTGTGAAACCCCATCTCTACTAAAAATACAAAAAATTTAGCAGGGCGTGGTGCGGGCACCTGTAGTCCCAGCTACCCTGGGAGGACCTCAGCCAGCCGGAAGCCCTGTGCCTCCTCTCTGCTCCATCTCTAATGCCAAGAAACATTTTATGTATAAAATTACGTTATTTCCAGTTTGTTAAATTGTATATACTAAGTCCATAAAGAGACCAAGAAAATGTATAAAAACATCAATGACTTCACGGTGGTATTATAACTAATTTTTAAACAAAACATGTCTAAATTTTCCAGACTGAAAAAATACTCTTTTTAGCAAGAAAGGTGCTTTTAAAGTCACCATAAACAATTATATATCCATCCTACGAACGTGATCTTAAAATCAAAAGTGAAGAGCAGAAACAGCAGAAGGAAGTGCATGAATATGTTGATAACGTTTATCTCTGAATGGGGGTGCTGTTTTGCCTTCCATTTCCCTATGTTTGAAGTGTCACCTCTGTAATGTAATAATAGAGCAAACACAATAGTTGAGGAAACACTGCTGCCCACTAGGACATAAACCAAGTCTCCTCCAAAATGCTGCGACCCCAACCTCTGATTTTATCTTTTAAATCAGCTAGGTTTTCTCCCCCTAAAAAGAAGCATATTGTATCATTACTCTTTAAAGTTAGGTGACTTAACAGGCATACAGACTTAAACACCTTCTGGAAAGGTGATGTGTGAAGTTTAACTAAGATTTGTTTTGTTCTGAAAAGAGCAGGGGCACGTTCCCAGGTGAGGGGACTCCAGGAAACACTGGCTGTGTCCGATGAGCCCTCACCTGGAGAAACAAG
>NW_020265370.1:0-1930 GCF_003255815.1 Theropithecus gelada | reverse complement strand
CTGGAGTGCAGTGGCCGGATCTCAGCTCACTGCAAGCTCCGCCTCCCGGGTTCACGCCATTCTCCGGCCTCAGCCTCCCGAGTAGCTGGGACTACAGACGCCCGCCACCTCGCCCGGCTAGTTTTTTTTTTGTATTTCTTAATAGAGACGGGGTTTCACCATGTTAGCCAGGATGGTCTTGATCTCCTGACCTCGTGATCCGCCCGTCTCGGCCTCCCAAAGTGCTGGGATTACAGGCTTGAGCCACCGCGCCCGGCAAAAAAAAAGATTTCTAAGTTTCCCCAGTATGTTTTTCCTCACAGAAGCCTATGTTTCTGAGGAAACTGGAATACATGGAGATCCTTGAACACTCTCTTACTGGAAAACATACTATACTAATTTCTGTTAATGTTGGTTCAATATCTGCTTGTGTAGTAGACTAAAAACTCAAGATGCTCCTATGCTGATGTTAGCAAGCATATTATAAAAATAAGGGTAGCCAGCAAATTCCTTGAAGGCGTCCTTCCTACCTGTGTCTTAAATATTCTCATATCTTAGTCTCCAAAATTTCAGATCCTTCTATATCTTGAGTTATTTCCATATCTCAGATCCTTTATATATCTTGAATCCTTCAAGAGCTTGCATTTTCTATATCTTGACTATTTCCATATTGGATGCTTCAGTACCTTAGGGAAAAAGAGAGATTTCTTATTTCCCAAGAAGACTTTGGATATGATGTTCCAAAGAATGAAAATTTGGGTGTTTTGGTAAGTAGAGGTTAAAGACCCCAACAGAGAGCATATGGAAAACGAAATGGAAAGGAAGCTCCTTGAGCATATGGAATAACCAGAGGATCTCAATTTCTTACACTTTTTTCTCATGCCTATGCTGTTTTGTATCTACATGGGTTACTTAACTCTACTGACAATTATAAGAATTTGGGCCAGCTGGCTGGATGCAGTGCCTCATGCCTGTAATCCCAGCACTTTGGGAGGCCAAGGCGGGTGGATCACCTGAGGTTGGGAGTTTGAGACCAGCCTGACCAACATGGAGAAACCCCGTCTCTACTAAAAATACAAAAATTAGAGGCCGGGCGCCGTGGCTCAGGCCTGTAATCGCAGCACTTTGGGAGGCTGAGGCGGGCGGATCACGAGATCAGGAGATCAAGACCATCTTGGCTAACACAGTGAAACCCCGCCTCTACTAAAAATACCAAAAAAAAAAAAAAAAATAGCCAGGCATGGTGGTGGGTGCCTGTAGTCCTAGCTACTGGGGAGGCTGAGGCAGGAGAATGGTGTGAATCCGGGAGGCGGAGCTTGCAGTGAGCTGAGATAGTGCCATTGCACTTCAGCTTGGGCGACAGAGTGAGACTCTGTCTCAAAAAAAAAAAAACCAACAAAAATTAGCCGAGCGTGGTGGTGCATGCCTGTAATCCCAGCTACTCAGGAGGCTGAGGCAGGAGAATTGTTTGAACCCAGAAGGTGGAGGTTGCAGTGAGCCAAGATTGTGCCATTGCACTCTAGCCTGGGCAACAAGAGCAAAACTCCATCTCAAAAGAAAAAAAAAAGAATTTGGGCCAGCTGTGGTGACTCACACCTGTAATCCCAGCACTTTGAGAGGCCAAGGTGGGAGGATCACTTGAGCCCAAGAGTTCGAGACCAGCCTGGGCAATGTAGTGAGACCCTGTCTGTAAAAAGAAAAAAAAAAAATTAGCCAGTCATGGTGGTTTGCCTTGTAGTGTCAACTACTCAGGAGGTGAAAGGATTGCTTGATCTGGGGAGGTTAAGGCTGCAGTGAGCTGTGATTGTGCCACTGCACTCCAGCCTAGGTGACAGAGTGAGACCCTGTCTCAAGAAGAAAGAAAAATTTGGTTAATTGAACGTTTAACTTACTCTAAGTGTATTCTGTTAGTCTTGTTTATGTGACTACACATCACATCCAAAGTTGGAAC
>NW_020265369.1:0-8200 GCF_003255815.1 Theropithecus gelada | reverse complement strand
GTAGGGACATGGATGCAGCTGGAAACCATCATTCTTAGCAAACTGTCTCAAGAACAGAAAACCAAACACCGCATGTTCTCACTCATAGGTGGGAACTGAACAATGAGATCACTTGGACTCAGGAAGGGGAACATCACACACCGGGGCCTATCACGGGGAGGGGGGAGGGGGGAGGGATTGCATTGGGAGTTATACCTGATGTAAATGACGAGTTGATGGGTGCAGCACACCAACATGGCACAAGTATACATATGTAACAAACCTGCACGTTATGCACATGTACCCTACAACTTGAAGTATAATATTAATAAATAAATTTAAAAAAAAAAAACTTTGTATCCAAAATAAAGAGACTCTCAGACTGTCTAAAGCTTATCCACATAACTGGGAATAAGAAGCCATACACTAGAAGCATATAGAAAAACAAAATTTAAAGATACAATGCAACTGCTCCTTTTGTCCAAGACTGTATCAATGCCAATAATAATAATCCCCTAGAAATATAAGCATGTGCATTTCCTTTTTTCTTCCTTCTGTTAATGAGTTTAATGGAGATTAATAGATACTTACTGGTATAAATACCTGATAAGACCATCTGCCCTCATCTCTTTATTTTACAAGTGAGGAAAATGAGACCTAGAAGATAAGTTATTTCTCCAAGATGGAATCATTAGCTAAATGGCAAAAATAGATCTCAAGATTCATAGGCCAGAGCTCATAGGCCATACTTTCTCCTCGTGAAAAAGAAAACCAGATTCTCAGCAGCCTGAGTCTTGCAATGCCTCCTCTCCACTGTTAGTGCTTGTGAGTCTAGGATCACAAAGTTATACGGGTTAGAAACATTTGATGTTTCTCTTTTGATATTTACTCTTTTACACCTTTCTTGGAAATATCTTACTTGAGAGTTACATATTTGGGAGCTAAGGTTAGTAGCATCAAAATGTAGCTGGCCAGTATATAAATTAGCACAAAAATAGAACAGCTGGATCCTCTAGCAATGCAGAGAAGTGAACTGCTTGCTGGACCAGGCTGGCAAGCTGGTTCTGAGAGGCCGCATTTGTTGGTGTATGTAAACTTGATGAATTTACTATGATTCAGGCAGAGTGCATGCAGCTTTAGGTTAACAGGTTTGTAAGGAGAATCTGTCAGCATTCCTCATGTATTACTGTCCCTCAGGGGCTGCCACACATTAACCAAGCTCTCTGAGATCAAAGCATAGAACCAGAAAGCCAATTTGTTAAATTACAATGAGAAATATGCTGTCACAGAGTCTGTCCTCAGGGCAGATCTACAGAGGAGACCAAATTCTAATCAGAAAGTTGCTTCTGAACTTGGAGTCCAAATAAGGTGTGTTATATGAACTTAAGGCAGTAGACTAATGCAGTCTGAATTATCCGCCTCACCATAGGGATGATCTTTCCTATGGAAACCAGAATACTTAAATTTCATTCTCTCTCTAGGGGCTTTATAATTTAAGGCTAAAGTTTTTATTCTCTACTTTAGGTGAATTTCAAGTAAATCCAGGGCCTTCTCTTTGACCTTAAAATTCAGCAAGAAGGTTTTGGGCATAATATGCCCAAAGTAAGCTCTGTCTGTGTACAACCTTGTCTGTGGAGGGAAGAAATCTCCTGAACCCAGTACCTGGAGTGCTTATTCTCATGACAACCTTGCCCTCACTTTAACCCAGCCCAGGGGTGAGCAGCTGAAGATCAAAACTAACTAATTCAAGTGAGACTCAATTTGATTACTATATACCAAGAAGGTTGAGATTTTTCAAATTAATTTACTATATGACTGATCATTGAGTCACTTTACCTTACAGATGATGAAATGGAGACCCAGAGATATTAAATGACTTATCCAAAGAATATAGCTTGTCAGGAGTGAAGTAGGACTAAAACCTAGGATCTGTTCTGCCCATAGTTGTAGGCAAATACCTCAGGTGGCCCCCACTCTTTGGAGTGCCTTCTTCAAAATGTTCTAAGTCTCCTCTACTGTCTGTGATTGATCAGTTATGCTCCCCAGAAAGCATATATAACCCTGGACTGGCAACCACCTGGGCTCCATCACTCTTTCTCTTTTCCAAGACTCTAACCTACACATGGGATTAGACAGAAGCCCTGAGGAGCTCTGGCACTTGAGACTGTGGTGTTGTACTGGGCCCACATTAGGTTCCAGTGGGGAAGTCTGTTGAGAGACTGCTCTCATTGGCCAGCATGCTTCTTCTTTTGTAGGATAATGGGAGAGCAAGCAGATAGAATGGTCCTGGCGTAAGGATTTGGGTAACTTTCACTCACACTGGACACAGAATGAGTTCAGGTGTTTGGTACATAAAAAGTCCACTACTAACCCTGAGATTGAGCCATGTGTGTTGACCCATGTGTTGGCTATTGCTTGTTCATCTTCCAACAGCAGTGCTACCTCTTGTCTACAGTACCTGAGGGTGGCAGGAGGCAGCAGGCGTTCTTTATACTCTGTACCTCCTGCCACCTGAGACGATCACCCCATTCTCTCTACAGACTTGAGGTGGGTGTCAGTCAATCCTTGGGAGCAACTCCTCCTATCTTCCCTGAGGACTTAAAGACCATTGCTCTGCAAAGCCTATTGACCTTTCTGATTGATGTCAGCTCCCCTGTCAGAGTCATACAATAAAACAACTAAAACAGAAGGTTTAATTAAGATCTAGACTCTTAAAGCATAATTCCCCAACACTACAGGTTTCAATAAAAAAACTCAGTCATCATATCAAGAATGAAGAAGATTTCAAATTAAATTTAAAAAGACAACCAATAGATGCCAACATTGTAATAAAGAGATGTTACAATTATCTGACAAAGACTTTATAGTAGCCATGATAAAAGTGCTTCAAGGAGCAATTATAAACATAATTGAAACAATGTTTTTAAAAATAGAAAGCTTACACAAGGATATAGAAAGTCTTAGAAGAAAGAAGATATAAAGAAGAGTCAAATGGAAATCTTAGTATTTAAGGTACAATAACTAAAATTAAAAATGCAGTGAATGCAGCAGATGGGCTCAATGGTAGATGAAGAGTACAGAGAAGAATATTAATGAATTGGAAATTAGAACAACAGAATTACCCAATTCAAACTACAGAGAAAAAATAGACTGAAAAAAAAGGAACATAGCCTTAGGCATCTAAGATAGCCTTAGGCGTATAACAAAAAATGTAATATTTGTGATTCTAGAGAACCATAACAAGAGAAGAAAGAGAGGGGACTACAAAAATGTTGGAAAAAATAATTACTAAATTTTCTAAAATTTGACAACAAATACAGACCTACAAATTCAAGAAGCTGAGGAAATATCAAATAGGTTAAACCCAGGGAAATCACTTCCAAAAACCATCATAAACTGCTGAAAACTGAAGACATATATATATATATGTGTGTGTGTATATATATATAGAGAGAGAGTAACCAGAGGAAAACAACACCTTAGCTATAGAAAAAGAGCAATTTGAATGTCAAATAGATTCCTTATCAAAAACCATGAAAGCTGCAGGACAGTCCTCAGATGGCCTTGGGTAGCCCAGCCTTTCCTTTTCTTGCCCATGGTTCTCAGAATAACTGTAGAATGCACTGAGAATGCAACATTTTGAGATAGGAAGGAACTGCCTGAAATAGCCTGGGCCTTGCTCCCTCCCCCCACCACCCCAGAGCAGGATGCTCTGTAACACTTTAGCCCAGTGATTCCCATAACAGAAACATACCTGCTTCTTTTCTTAGATTTTTGGAGCAAATGTTAACGGTATTATATTTTCAATATCAGTGCCTAGATTTTCATTCCTTGTATATAGAAATGCTATTAATTTTTGCATATTGATCTCTATCCTACAACCTTGCTGAACCTATCTATTAATTCTAGGAGGTTTTGTCTAGATTCCTTGAGATTTTCTATAGAAAAAAAATTCATCTATAGAGATACTTTTATTCATTTATTTCTAGAGTAAAAGTAACAAAATTACAGAAATGGAGAACAAATTTCTGGTTGCCAGCATTAAGGAGGGAAGCAGATGTGACTAAAAAAGGTGATATCAAGAATCTGATTGTTATGAACTATATTACATCTTTACTATATCAATGTCAGTATCCGGGTTGTGATATGGCACTATGTTTTTGTAAGATGTTACTATTGAGGAAAACTTAGTATGCAGCATATCTCTTTACTATTTCTTTCAATCACATGTGGATCTATAATTATCTCAAAATAAAAATTTTAATTAAAAATGTCAATGAAATTTGTTCATTTAATTGAATCCAATCTAATAAAAGAAATACTATTTAGCCATTTTCCTAAGGCCACAACACACAACACTTGCACATTTATGCCCATATCATGAAATGTATGTTACACTGCGTTTCTGATCAATTTATATCACCTGAGGAAAATCATTGTGTCTCATATAAGCATACACATTTAAAACTCTAACTTTATGCACCCAGAGCCTAGGAGTTATAAATACATCAGATAATGACTTAAAAATAAATTGATTAGACTCTATCTCTTCTTTCTATTTCTGTTCCTGATTTTTACCTTTATATCTTTGGAAACTCTGAGTATGTTTGCTGTAAGCAGACACTTCTGATATTTGCTCAACTTGACAAAACGCATAATAGTAGAAAATGGAGTGCCTAGGAAAATAACATGGGAATTTATTCCCATGTTCCAACTCTAGAAAAGTTGTACTGACAACAATAAAGAATAATATTGCTTTCAGTAAATTGATGATATTCAGAAATTTTATTAATAATATAAAGTTATAACCTAGAAATATTGAAATTAAAGTTCTCATCCCTCGTCCTCATAATTTAAACCCACTCATGTTTTTTTTTAACCCACAAAATAAGAAATAAAATGTTTAAGGTAGGGTGGCTCTTTTTCATTATATAGCCAATTCTAAACACTCTTCTTTTTATACTTTGTCTTTTAAAACTATAAAATACAATATACTAGTTTAACTTTGAGACAGAGTATAAATCTGAGATGAGAAAACAAATTAAAAATTCTTCAAAGTTATTTCATTAATTCATTCAATATTTAATGGGTACGAACTATGTTATAATAGGCACTTAAGATATTCGTAAACAGGACAGACTGTTTTCATGGAATTTATATTCCAGTGGTAATCATTCTAGATCATATCCTTTGCAAAAACACGGATAGAGCTGGAGGCCACTATCCTTAACAAACTAACACAGGAACAGAAAACCAAATACCGCATATTCTCGCTCAGAAGTGGGAATGAAATAATGGGGATACATGAACACATAGAAGAAAAGAACATACCCTGAGGCCTTTCAGAGTGTGGAGGGTGGGAGAAGGGAGAGCATTGGGAAAAATAACTAAGGGATGCTAGGCTTAATACCTGGATGACAAAACAATCTGTACAACAAACCCCCATGGCACAAGGTTACCTATGTAACAAACCTGAACATGTACCCCTGAACTTAAAAGTTAAATTTAAGAAATCATTCTAAAGTAATTATTTCTATTATATATATCTACCCATTTTATATTATTATTTCTATAAACGTAGGAAGGTTAGGCTACTGTTGCTTTGAAAGCCATCATTTATCTAAATCTTTTCTATCTATTGTTCACAATAGCTCAAAACTTTTCATCAGCAGGCGAATGGATAAACAAACTGTGATATATTTATATAATGGACAATTATCTCACAACAAAAAGAGAATGAACTGTTGATATAGGCAACACGGACGACTCTAAAAAACATTATGTTGAGCAAAAGGGGCCAGACACAAAAGAATACATACTGTATAACTCCCTTACATGAAACTCTAGAAAAGATAAATCTACTCCATGGTGACAAAAACCAGATCAGTGGTTGTTTGGGGCTAAGGCCAAGGGAAATTGACAGGGAAGATAAGTTTAGAAAATGTTCTACATTTGTATCTTGATTGTTCTGTTGATTATACAAGTGTACAAATTTTGCAGAATTTATTAAAATGTACATTTAAATGAATGCATTTTATCATGTGTAAATTAGTCTTCAATACAGCAAATGTTTAAAAATCAACATAATTTATGTTATAGGGTCAAAAAGAAATTAATAAAAAAATTAGAATTAACAGAATAAAAGAGAAAATCCGATAATCATCAAATTAGACATAGAAAAAGCATTTGACAAAAACTCACTCATTAAAAGAAAAAAAAACACTATTAGCAAAGAGAAATAGAAGCATAGGAAATAAACAAACCAAAGCCAAAATCTCCTTCAATAAATGTTAAAATGTTGAAAGCTCCTATCCTGAGATTTAGTATGAGATAATGTCTATTATCACCACTTCTTTTCAGTGTTGTACTAGAAGTCCTAGCCAGTGCAATGAGGTCATAAAAAAATGAAATGATAAACATTAGAAAAGAAGAAATAAAGCTGTTATTATTCACACATGACATCATGCTTATAGTGAAAATTCACAGGAATCTATGGATAAACAAAATTTAGCAATAACTTTTGATAAATATATAAAAATCAATTACATGCCTGAATGTTTAGAACAAATGTTTGGAAATGAGATTTTTTCAAATGTATTTTTTACAAGTATCAAAAAAGTAAATACTTAGTTTTAAATCTAATTAAAGATGTGTAAGATATCTATGTAGGAAACTAAAAAATATTACTAAATAAAATTAATACCTAAATAAAAGGAGTGATATATCATGTTCATGAATTGGAAGATTCACAGTTGCAAAAACTTAATTCCCCCAGTGGATCTATAGAAATAGTAAAATCTGGGGGGGCAGAGCAAGATGGCTGAATAAGAACAGCTCCAGTCTCCAGCTCCCAGCACGAGCCACACAGAAGACAGGTGATTTCTGCATTATCAACTGAGGTACTGGGTGCATCTCACTGGGGAGTGCCGGACAATTGGCACTGGTCAGCTGTTGCAGCCAACCAGCAAGAGCTGAAGCAGGGTGAGGCATCGCCTCACCTGGGAAGCGCAAGGGGGAAGGGAATCCCTTTTCCTAGCCAGGGGAACAGAGACACACAACACCTGGAAAATCGGGTAACTCCCACCCCAATACTGAGCTTTAAGCAAACGGGCACACCAGGAGATTATATACCACATCTGGCCGGGAGGGTCCCACGGCCACGGAGCCTTCCTCATTGCTAGCACAGCAGTCTGCAATCTAACCCCAAGGCAGCAGCGAGGTTGGGGGAGGGGCATCCGCCATTGCTGAGGCTTAAGTAGGTAAACAAAGCCCTGAGAAGATCGAACCGGGTGGAGCTCACAGCAGCTCAAGGAGGCCTGCCAGTCTCTATAGACTCCACCTCTGGGGACAGGGCACAGCTAAACAACAACAACAACAACAAAAAGCAGCAGAAACTTCTGCAGATGCAAGCAACTCTGTCTGACAGCTTTAAAGAGAATGGTGGCTCTCCCAACACGGAGGTTGAGATCTGAGAACGGACAGATTGCCTGCTTAAGTGGGTCCCAGACCCCTGAGTAGCCTAACTAGGAGACATCCTCCACTAGGGGCAGACCGACACCCCACACCTCACACGGTGGAGTACACCCCTGAGAGGAAGCTTCCAAAGAAAGAATCAGACAGCTACACTCACTGTTCAGCAGTATTCTGTCTTCTGCAGCCTCTGGTGCTGACACACAGGCAAATAGGGTCTGGAGTGGACCTCAAGCAATCTCCAACAGACCTACAGCTGAGGGTCCTGACTGTTAGAAGGAAAACTAACAAACAGGAAGGACACCCACACCAAAACCCCATCAGTACATCACCATCATCAAAGACCAGAGGCAGATAAAACCACAAAGATGGGGAAAAACAGGGCAGAAAAGCTGGAAATTCAAAAAATAAGAGCACATCTCCCTCTCCAAAGGAACGCAGCTCATCACCAGCAATGGATCAAAGCTGGATGGAGAATGACTTTGACGAGATGAGAGAAGAAGGCTTCAGTCCATCAAACTTCTCAGAGCTAAAGGAGGAATTATATACCCAGCGCAAAGAAACTAAAAATCTTGAAAAAAGAGTGGAAGAATTGATAACCAGAATAATTAATGCAGAGAAGGCCATAAATGAACGGACAGAGATGAAAACCATGACACAAGAAATACGTGACAAATGCACAAGCTTCAGTAACCGACTCGATCAACTGGAAGAAAGAGTATCAGCGACTGAGGATCAAATGAATGAAATG
>NW_020265368.1:0-1931 GCF_003255815.1 Theropithecus gelada | reverse complement strand
TCTAATCTGGTTTTGGAGAAGGTCAACAAGCCATATGACTACAAACAGTAACTTAAGACAAAAATTGGTCTAAAGGACTTTCACATATACAATCCATTGTTTAGTAACTGCCATGTGAATTCCATTTAACCTAAGTTACATATAAATGGCACTTTACATTTTCATATTCACCTATTTGGAACCCCTAGCCATTATTCTAACAAAATAAAATAAAATAAAACAAAATGAAATAAAATAAACTCTAGGCCAGGCACAGTGGCTCATGCCTGTAATCCCAGCACTTTGGGAGACCAAGGTGGGTGGATCACCTGAGGTCAGGAGTTTGAGACCAGCTTGGCCAACATGGTGAAACCTCATCCCTACTAAAAATACAAAATTAGCTGGACATGGTGCAGACGCGTGTAATCCCAGCCACTTGGGAGGCTACAGTAGGGGAAGCAGAGGCAGAGGTTGCAGTGAGCTGAGATCAAGCCACTGCACTCCAACCTGGGCAACAGAGCAAGACTCCACCTCAAAAAAAAAAAAAAAAAAAAAAAAGCACTCTAATGCACCATATGTTTATATGACAGTGAAACATTCCAGTAAAAGTTATTTAAATACAAAAATCCTAATAATCTCTTATGAATTCCATTAAGTTTTCACTAGTAAAACTTGGAAGACAAAAAACCTTACGTTCCTTTAGAGCAGGGTTTCTGAAACTGGATACTATTGACATTTTTGGCTGGATAATTCCTTGTTGTGGGGGCTGTCCTCTGCAACAAAGGATGTTTAGTGATATTTTTGGCCTCTACCAACTAGATGCTAGCAGCACCCACCCAATTGTGGCACCAAAAAAAAAAAAAAAAAAAAAAAAACCCTCATTAGACACTGCCAAATGTCCTCTAAGGGATAAATTCACCCTCTGTTGAGAACCTCTCATATTTCCCACCATTTTTACTCTACAGTTAAGTCACATCATGTATCCACTGAAATTCTGAAGGAAGTACACAGGTTAATTTTAAAAATTATCTGTAATTAAAGAAGACTTAAGTTAAGCCATCATACTGACATCTACTGGTTTGGTACTAAACTGTACATTTGACATACACTGCATTATTTTTCAAACCATCAAAATTAAAAGCAATATAGATGCTATTCTGGGGAAGTAGAAAAATTAATTGGAAGCAGTAACGTTAACATCAGGACAACTAATATTATGTAAAGTCTAACGCATATAAGAACAGTACTAGTTCTCAGTTGCTTCTTTCTCTCTGATATACTGTCTTTTGGATAAACTGATTTTTTTTTTTTTAAAAGGAGTTTCACTCTTATCACCCAGGCTGGAGTGCAGTTGCCCCATCTTGGGTGACTGCAACCTCCGCTTCCTGGGTTCAAGTGATTCTCCTGCCTCAGCCTTCAAAGTAGCTGGGATTACAGGCACCACCCACCACCATGCCCAGCTAATTTTTTTGTTTTTAGAAGAGAGGGGGTTTCACCATGTTGGCCAGGCTGGTCTCAAACTCCTAACCTCAGGTGATCCACCTGTCTCGGCTTCCCAAAGTGCTGGGATTACAGGCGTGAGCCACCACGCCTGGCCTAAACTGAATTTTTAATGAATGCTTTTAGAGACTGATCAAGACGGGATTTTTTGGTGATAAGTAAGAAAAAAAACTGTCTCAAAAATCATGCAAAAATTAAGCATCATACTATTTTATGATTTTGACTGAAATTTTAACAGAAGAACTAAAAATTTTTAAACCTAATAATTCTATAAATAAAATTAAAAATGTCTAGGCATTTCAATAGAAGAAATTTGGTAATTAAATACTACAGTAAATTAAACTGATGAACTTTATTGGAGTTAAAACTATAACAAAGTTCATCCTAAAACACTTTGCAATTCAAAATTATTTCACTCAAGGAGTGTTTAATAATTTGAAGGCTAGGAATTA
>NW_020265367.1:0-1931 GCF_003255815.1 Theropithecus gelada | reverse complement strand
TCTAATCTGGTTTTGGAGAAGGTCAACAAGCCATATGACTACAAACAGTAACTTAAGACAAAAATTGGTCTAAAGGACTTTCACATATACAATCCATTGTTTAGTAACTGCCATGTGAATTCCATTTAACCTAAGTTACATATAAATGGCACTTTATATTTTCATATTCACCTATTTGGAACCCCTAGCCATTATTCTAACAAAATAAAATAAAATAAAACAAAATGAAATAAAATAAACTCTAGGCCAGGCACAGTGGCTCATGCCTGTAATCCCAGCACTTTGGGAGACCAAGGTGGGTGGATCACCTGAGGTCAGGAGTTTGAGACCAGCTTGGCCAACGTGGTGAAACCTCATCCCTACTAAAAATACAAAATTAGCTGGACATGGTGCAGACGCGTGTAATCCCAGCCACTTGGGAGGCTACAGTAGGGGAAGCAGAGGCAGAGGTTGCAGTGAGCTGAGATCAAGCCACTGCACTCCAACCTGGGCAACAGAGCAAGACTCCACCTCAAAAAAAAAAAAAAAAAAAAAAAAGCACTCTAATGCACCATATGTTTATATGACAGTGAAACATTCCAGTAAAAGTTATTTAAATACAAAAATCCTAATAATCTCTTATGAATTCCATTAAGTTTTCACTAGTAAAACTTGGAAGACAAAAAACCTTACGTTCCTTTAGAGCAGGGTTTCTGAAACTGGATACTATTGACATTTTTGGCTGGATAATTCCTTGTTGTGGGGGCTGTCCTCTGCAACAAAGGATGTTTAGTGATATTTTTGGCTCTACCAACTAGATGCTAGCAGCACCCACCCAATTGTGGCACCAAAAAAAAAAAAAAAAAAAAAAAAACCCTCATTAGACACTGCCAAATGTCCTCTAAGGGATAAATTCACCCTCTGTTGAGAACCTCTCATATTTCCCACCATTTTTACTCTACAGTTAAGTCACATCATGTATCCACTGAAATTCTGAAGGAAGTACACAGGTTAATTTTAAAAATTATCTTTAATTAAAGAAGACTTAAGTTAAGCCATCATACTGACATCTACTGGTTTGGTACTAAACTGTACATTTGACATACACTGCATTATTTTTCAAACCATCAAAATTAAAAGCAATGTAGATGCTATTCTGGGGAAGTAGAAAAATTAATTGGAAGCAGTAACGTTAACATCAGGACAACTAATATTATGTAAAGTCTAACGCATATAAGAACAGTACTAGTTCTCAGTTGCTTCTTTCTCTCTGATATACTGTCTTTTGGATAAACTGATTTTTTTTTTTTTTTAAAGGAGTTTCACTCTTATCACCCAGGCTGGAGTGCAGTTGCCCCATCTCGGGTGACTGCAACCTCCGCTTCCTGGGTTCAAGTGATTCTCCTGCCTCAGCCTTCAAAGTAGCTGGGATTACAGGCACCACCCACCACCATGCCCAGCTAATTTTTTTGTTTTTAGAAGAGAGGGGGTTTCACCATGTTGGCCAGGCTGGTCTCAAACTCCTAACCTTAGGTGATCCACCTGTCTCGGCTTCCCAAAGTGCTGGGATTACAGGCGTGAGCCACCACGCCTGGCCTAAACTGAATTTTTAATGAATGCTTTTAGAGACTGATCAAGATGGGATTTTTTGGTGATAAGTAAGAAAAAAAACTGTCTCAAAAATCATGCAAAAATTAAGCATCATACTATTTTATGATTTTGACTGAAATTTTAACAGAAGAACTAAAAATTTTTAAACCTAATAATTCTATAAATAAAATTAAAAATTTCTAGGCATTTCAATAGAAGAAATTTGGTAATTAAATACTACAGTAAATTAAACTGATGAACTTTATTGGAGTTAAAACTATAACAAAGTTCATCCTAAAACACTTTGCAATTCAAAATTATTTCACTCAAGGAGTGTTTAATAATTTGAAGGCTAGGAATTA
>NW_020265366.1:0-1931 GCF_003255815.1 Theropithecus gelada | reverse complement strand
GTTTTCCATTTCATTTAAGTCCAGGTTGAGGTTCTTCCAGTGTGGCAGGTAGTTTGTAAGACAGGATAAAACCCATCCCAGCAAAGATAATGAAACTCCAGCTAGTTGAGCCACAGTTCTAAATACTAAAGCCATTATAATGTCCTAAGAGCTTTAACCAAACAAACTCCTGTCCTTCGGTTGCTGTGAAAAGAAGTGTGACACTTGTGTTATAACTTATGAAGCTCAGAAATATTTCTTCATTGTGTATATAGGAGGATTCTTGCCAGAGTTGCTATTGTTTGATTCCATGTTGAATGGGTTTCAGAAAAGGATAGGGAAATAATGCTGCAAACCAGTAATGCCAAGGTGTGGCCAAGATCGTGTTTGTGTCCTGTGGGCTGGATTTTGCAGAAAGCAGTTTGTCACTGAAATATAATTAAGTGATAATAATCCTCCTTTCTTTGTTAAGGTTAAAATGGCTTTCATGTTATTCCCAACCTTTCTAACAAAGAATTAAGTCTGAATGCAAAATGTTTAACTGATGGTTTTGGTTCAACACCTCCTGCTTTGTATCTCACTAATTGCACCTGTCAGATTTTCATCTCTTATAGTTCTCACATTTCAAATGTGCATGTTATGGTAATACTGAGTGTTACTTTTAAAAAATAGGTTCAAGAAAAGTATTTCTTAACCAAATAAATCAATCTTATCAGAAATATCTCTACACCTTAACTCGGGCCTGTGTTTCAGAAATTCTTCAGGCTACATATACCACACGGCATTTGAAGCAATACCAAACTACATATCTAGTTTATTTAACTGCATGCCTTTCTGTCAAATTTACGCTTGTGTGCATAAACACTTTTTTCTTATATATACTTTCTAAGTCGAGGAAAGAGTTCAGCATTAGGACTCTGCAGGTTGGAGTCAGCATTTCTGTTTATTCACCACTAAAGTATATATCCCCATGTTAGTGATTTTTCATTGAACAAAGGAAAGTTTTTATTCAAATGACCTGACAATATCTGGATATTAAGAAAAATGTCTTTGGAATTGTTTTTCTGTTTTTAATACGAAGGTTTCGAGGGAAAGGACGAGAGAAGAGATTGGCCAGTATTTTAAATCTGAAAGTATCACGAGGTACTGAAAACTCTTCAGCCTCATAAAATCTTGTCGCACTGAGTGCCTGGTAATACCCTAAACACAAACCACTTCTGTTCAAAGAAGAAAAAAGTCGTTGCTGTGGAAATAACACTTTGGGGTTGGCTTAGCATGTGGCTTTGCTAAAGTAGAACACTTAAAATTTTCAGATCGTTAGTTTTTTTCTTTAGGAAACAGAAACTAATGATCATTTCTAACTACCAACAACAACAAAAAAAAAAAAAAAGAAAGAAAGAAAAGGAAAAAAAGCTTTCTAATACGAAATTTACACATTAAAGCTTGAAACTGACTATACTGGACAGCCACCACATTCTTTCAATAACCAGATCAGTGAAGCTTGTTTCACTTCTACCTATATAATGCCTACCATAGTCATTTTCTTTTAGATGAAATATTTTTCCTTCATTATTCTCTAGATTTTAGAGGGAAGTGGGTCTGCCTACTGTAGAGAAATAGTTACTGAATGAGAAAACGTGAGCATCACAGATTTAGCTACAAAACAAAGAGATCTCTGTCATCACGGTTGATATAGGATACATCTCTGGCCTCGTCGGAGTCTTACACTTGAGGATCTGCCGTCCCGTCTTCCAGGTAGGGACACTGAGTTTGTATTTGCGCCACTGCATAGTGGCCCGAAGCTAGGGGAGCGTGGCTGGAGCAGGCTGCACAGTTGAGCAGACACCCTCCCAGTAGAAGAGAAAGTCCAGCAAACCAGCCCAGAAAGAGGGCCTCCCCAAACTCCCACCTGGGGACAAAGTCTGGGACGTTGTCATCCCAGAACTCCTGAA
>NW_020265365.1:0-1931 GCF_003255815.1 Theropithecus gelada | reverse complement strand
AGAGAGAGAGAGAGAGAGAATATGGTACTATTCATGAAAATAAAGCTATTTACAACTTAGAAAAGCAATTCCATTTCCTGCAACAAACATAATAGGGAAAAATAATAAATATGATTTTCATTAGCAAACATATTAATATTTTATAAGCTTATCAGTTACCCAACACCCCATAAATGTATTCCTGGAAATTAAGCCAGTCTTTACAGTTCACAATTGAGTGTACTTGGGAGTCTCTTTGCCCTTTCTCAGAAGACATTAAAAAGAAAAGCTGTAAATCAGTCATAGGAAAAAGAACATATATAATCTGGAGTAGAATTTTGCTTCCGGCCGGGCGCGGTGGCTCAAGCCTGTAATCCCAGCACTTTGGGAGGCCGAGGCGGGTGGATCATGAGGTCAGGAGATCGAGACCATCCTGGTTAATATGGTGAAACCCCGTCTCTACTAAAAATACAAAAAACTAGCCGGGCGTGGTGGCGGGCGCCTGTAGTCCCAGCTACTCGGAGGCTGAGGCAGGAGAATGGCGTGAACCTGGGAGGCGGAGCTTGCAGTGAGCCGAGATCGCGCCACTGCACTCCAGCCTGGGTGACACAGTGCGAGACTCCGTCTCAAAAAAAAAAAAAAAAAAAAAAAAAAAAGAATTTTGCTTCCACTTGGCTAATTTTCATCAATGCTGTGCTCCTGTGGTCACCCGGATCCAAGTATTTCCAAACCTTTACCTTTTCATTTTGTTGAGAGAAGTAGTAATCCACATGTATTTTTAGCTAACAAAATACTTACATGAATTAGATTATTTCTTGAAGCTTTTCATCAAATATTTTGTGACCTATATTTTTTTTTTATTTTAGCCAATGTTAAAGCTTTAGGCTTATAATTGTATTCCACATAGCTAAATAAAGTTCACCAGAAAAAAAAGGGAAAGATTATAAAACATTATAAAAGGAAAACATTATAATTAAATTTTAAAGCTAGTATGTGAGAGAAGATGGCCCAAAGTCTTCATTACCCTCTTAGAGAAGAAACTCCATTAATGTGTGCTGAGTCTGGTTCCACTCCCTAGTTACCTTAGGCATAGTCACATTCACTTTTGGTCTTTCACCCTCATTTTACAATTCTGTTGTGATCATCTTTTACAACATAATTCATCCTCAACTACTTTTGGAGGAATGTGCGAAGGAAATAAACAGTAACGTAAAGTACACATGAAATCATGTTTAACCTTGAAGACAATGACCCCTTGATTTTTACTTTCGGTTAACAGGTGCCACAACATCAGAGTATACAAGAATACTGGAAGTGTGTGAAGAAAGAAAGCATTAAAGGAGTAAAAGAAGTCTGGAAACAAGCCGGAAAAGGTCTTTTTTAATAAAAGATATAATAGTATGGCAATTATATTGTTCCAAATGTCAAATTTTGTGGTATTTTAGAAGTACTAGCTATTTATCTTCCTAAGTCTTCATTGATACTCTTTGTGATATAAGCATGTCTTGTACTTGCTTTCTGATTCATAATTTTATTAAAGAACTTAGTAGAAAGAAAAGAAGTATAAAAATAGATACTGGATTCTGTCAAAAGGCCTAGATTTGAAATGGTGTTTTGTGCTTCGGTAAGATGGAAAGCTTAGTGATTCACTGATTTCTTGGACACTCTAATAATGATATGCTTTCTGGAAGGATAAAACAAATACAGGAAAAAGTACTTGAGACCAAGGCCAGCATCAATTCCAGACATCCTCATGTTCCTAATATGCTAAATGAAGTTAAAAACTTTGCCGGGCGCGGTGGCTCAAGCCTGTAATCCCAGCACTTTGGGAGGCCGAGGCGGGTGGATCACAAGGTCAGGAGATCGAGACTATCCTGGCTAACATGGTGAAACCCCGTCTCTACTAAAATACAAAAAACTAGCCGGGCGCGGTAGCGGGCGCCTGTAGTCCC
>NW_020265364.1:0-1932 GCF_003255815.1 Theropithecus gelada | reverse complement strand
GAAAGAAGCTTTCTATGAAACTGCTCTGTGATATGTGTATTCATCTCACATAGAAAAAGCTTTCTTTACATAACGCAGCTTGAAAACTCTGTCTTGGTAGGATCCACAAAGGGACATTCGAGAGCACAATCAGGACTCTGGTGAAAAAGGAAATATCTTCAGAGAAAAGCTGGAAAGAAGCTTTCGGAGTGTCTGCTTTTTGCTATGTTTATTTATCTCAAAAAGATGAAACTTTCTTTATATTATGCAGTTTGTAAACTCCATCATGGACGTATGTGCGAAGGGACATTCGGGTGCACATTCAGGCTTATGGTGAAAAATAAAATATCTTTAGATAAAAACTGGAGAGAAGCTTTCTGAGAAACTGCTTTGTAATCTGTGCATTCCATTCAGGGATTTATATCTCTTTTCTCATAAGGCAGCGTTTGAACACTGTTCCTGTAAAACCGAAAAGGTGATATTTCAGAGCACCTTGAAGACTATGATGGAAAGTGAAATATCTACAAATAAAACACAGAGAGAAGCGTTCCAAGAAACTGCTCTTTGATATGTGCATTCATTTCACAGAGTTAAAGATTACTCCACGTTGCCCGGTTTGGAAACTCTGTCTTTGAGGAATCTGTGAGGGGATATTAAGTGGCGCCGGACAGCCAGTGTTGAGCAAGGAAATGTCTTCTGATGAAAACCGGAGAGAAGCTTTGTGAGCAACTGCTTTGTGATGTGTGTATTCATCACATAGAGTTAAACCATTCTTTGGATTGAGCAGTTTGAAATCACTGTTTCGGTGGAATCTGAGGAAGGACATTTAGGAACGCTCTTTAGAGTATGGAGAAAGAAATATCCTAAGATAAAACCCAGAAGGAAGCTTTCTCTGAAACTGCTATGTGTCGAGTGAATTCTTCTCCCTCGTTAAGCTTCTCTTTTCGTTGAGCAGTTTTCTAACACTGTTTATGTTTAGTCTGCGAAGGGATATTCTGGAGTGCTTTAAGGCTTATGGTGAAAACGGAAATATCTTCAGATAGAAACCAGAGAGAAGCGTTCTGAGGAGCTGCTTTGTTACGTGTGTATTCCACTCACAGAGTTATACCTTTGTTTTCATAGAAGATTGGGAAATCCCTTTTGGAGAAAAAGCTACCAAGGGACATTCACCATATGGAAGGCTACGTTGAAAAAGGAAATATCCTCAGGCAAAAACTGAGAAGAAGCTTTATCTGTAAATGCTTTGTGATAGATATGTTTATTCATCTCACACAGATAAAGTTTTCTTTATATTACGCAGTTTGGAAACTCCATCATGGACGGATCTGCAAATTGACATTTTTGAGCAAATTCAGGCCTATGGTGAAAAAGGAAATATCTTCAGATATAAACAGGAGAGAAACTTTCTGAAAAACTGCTTTGTGATGTTTGCATTCCACTCAGGGAGTTATACCTCCTTTCTAATAAGGAAGTGTTTGAAAACCGTTCCTGTAAAACTGAAAAAGTGATATTTCAGAGTGCACTGAAGACTACAGAGAAAAGTGAAATATCCTCAGAAAAAACCCAGAAAGAAGTGTTCCAAGAATCTGCTCTCTGATATGTGCATTCACTTCACAGAGTTAAAGCTTACTCTATATTGCCCAGTTTGGAAACTTTGTCTTTGAGGAATCTGTGAAGAGATATTAAGTGGCGCCCGGAGGCCTGTGGTGAGCAAGGAAATGGCTTTCATTGAAAACTGGAGAAAAGCTTTCTGAGCAACTACTTAGTGATACGTGTATTCATCTCATAGAGTTAAATCATGCTTTGTTTTGAGCAATTTGAAATCACTGTTTCAGTGGAATCTGAGGAAGGACATGTGGGAACGAACTTTAGAATAAGGAGAAGAAAATACCTTCAGATAAAAAAACAGAAGGAAGCTTTCTGTGAAACTACTATGTGTCACGTGAATTCCTC
>NW_020265363.1:0-1933 GCF_003255815.1 Theropithecus gelada | reverse complement strand
TATTTCTGTGGGGTCGGTGGTGATATCCCCTTTATCATTTTTAATTGCGTCGATTTGATTCTTCTCTCTTTTCTTCTTTATTAGTCTTGCTAGTGGTCTGTCAATTTTGTTGATCTTTTCAAAAAACCAACTCCTGGATTCATTGATTTTTTGGAGGGTTTTTTGTGTCTCTATCTCCTTCAGTTCTGCTCTGATCTTAGTTATTTCTTGCCTTCTGCTAGCTTTCGAATGTGTTTGCTCTTGCTTCTCTAGTTCTTTTAATTGCGATGTTAGAGTGTCAATTTTTGATCTTTCCTGCTTTCTCTTGTGGGCATTTAGTGCTATAAATTTCCCTCTACACACTGCTTTAAATGTGTCCCAGAGATTCTGGTATGTTGTATCTTTGTTCTCATTGGTTTCAAAGAACATCTTTATTTCTGCCTTCATTTCGTTATGTACCCAGTAGTCATTCAGGAGCAGGTTGTTCAGTTTCCATGTAGTTGAGCGGTTTTGATTGAGTTTCTTAGTCCTGAGTTCTAGTTTGATTGCACTGTGGTCTGAGAGACAGTTTGTTATAATTTCTGTTCTTGTACATTTGCTGAGGAGTGCTTTACTTCCAATTACGTGGTCAATTTTGGAATAAGTACGATGTGGTGCTGAGAAGAATGTATATTCTGTTGATTTGGGGTGGAGAGTTCTATAGATGTCTATTAGGTCTGCTTGCTGCAGAGATGAGTTCAATCCTGGATATCCTTGTTAACTTTCTGTCTCGTTGATCTGTCTAATGTTGACAGTGGAGTGTTGAAGTCTCCCATTATTATTGTATGGGAGTCTAAGTGTCTTGTAAGTCTCTAAGGACTTGCTTTATGAATCTGGGTGCTCCTGTATTGGGTGCATATATATTTAGGATAGTTAGCTCTTCCTGTTGAATTGATCCCTTTACCATTATGTAATGGCCTTCTTTGTCTCTTTTGATCTTTGATGGTTTAAAGTCTGTTTTATCAGAGACTAGGATTGCAACCCCCGCTTTTTTTTGTTCTCCATTTGCTTGGTAAATCTTCCTCCATCCCTTTATTTTGAGCCTATGTATGTCTCTGCGTGTGAGATGGGTCTCCTGAATACAGCAGACTGATGGGTCTTGACTCTTTATCCAGTTTGCCAGTCTGTGTCTCTTAATTGGAGCATTTAGTCCATTTACATTTAAGGTTAAGATTGTTATGTGTGAACTTGATCCTGCCATTATGATATTAACTGGTTATTTTGCTCGTTAGTTGATGCAGTTTCTTCCTAGCCTCGATGGTCTTTACATTTTGGCATGTTTTTGCAATGGCTGGTACCGGTTGTTCCTTTCCATGTTTAGTGCTTCCTTCAGGGTCTCTTGTAAGGCAGGTCTGGTGGTGACAAAATCTCTAAGCATTTGCTTATCTGTAAAGGATTTTATTTCTCCTTCACTTATGAAACTTAGTTTGGCTGGATATGAAATTCTGGGTTTAAAATTCTTTTCTTTAAGAATGTTGAATATTGGCCCCCACTCTCTTCTGGCTTGTAGAGTTTCTGCCGAGAGATCTGCTGTTAGTCTGATGGGCTTCCCTTTGTGGGTAACCCGACCTTTCTCTCTGGCTGCCCTTAAGATTTTTTCCTTCATTTCAACTTTGGTGAATCTGGCAATTATGTGTCTTGGAGTTGCTCTTCTCGAGGAGTATCTTTGTGGTGTTCTCTGTATTTCCTGGATTTGAATGTTGGCCTGCCCTACTAGGTTGGGGAAGTTCTCCTGGATGATATCCTGAAGAGTGTTTTCCAACTTGGTTCCATTTTCCCCCTCACTTTCAGGCACCCCAGACGTAGATTTAGTCTTTTTACATAATCCCATACTTCTTGCAGGCTTTGTTCATTTCTCTTTCTTCTTCTTTCTTTTGGTTTCTCTTCTCGCTTCATTTCATTCATTTGATCCTCA
>NW_020265362.1:0-1933 GCF_003255815.1 Theropithecus gelada | reverse complement strand
GAAGGTCTTCTTGAGGGGAAAGCTGTAACTCTGTGAGATGATTTCACAGAACACAAAGAAGTTTCTCAGAAAGCATCTTTCTCTTTGTTATCGGAGGATATTTCCTTTGGGCCTCTAGTCTTCAAAGGGATCCGAAATATCTCTTCTCAGATTCCACAGAAATAAGGCTAGCAAAGAGATCCACGAAATACAGATGTAACTCTGTGAGTGGAAGTCACACAACACAGAGCAGTTTCTCAGAAAGCTTCTTTCCATATTTCATCTGAGGATATTTGCAGTTTCACCAAACCCCTCTATGGGTTTCCAAATATCACTTTGCCAATTCCACAAGAAGTGTCTTAACGAAGGGCTTCTTGAGGGGAAAGCTGTAACTCTGTGAGATGATTTCGCAGAACACCAAGAAGATTCTCAGAAAGCTTCTTTCTCTTTGTTATCGGAGGATATTTGCTTTGGCCCTATAGTCTTGAAAGGGATCCGAAATATCTGTTCTCAGATTCTACAGAAATAAGGCTAGCAAAGAGATTCACGAAATACAGATGTAACTCTGTGAGTGCAAGTCACAAATCACAGAGCAGTTTCTCAGAAAGCTTCTTTCCAGATTTCATCTGAGGATATTTCCTTTTTCACCATAGCCCTCTATGGGTTTCCAAATATAACGTTGCCAATTCCACAAGAAGTGTCTTAGCGAAAGGCTTCTTGAGGGGAAAGCTGTAACTCTGTGAGATGATTTCGCAGAACACAAAGAAGTTTCTCAGAAAGCTTCTTTCTCTTTGTTATCGGAGGATATTTCATTTGGCCCTATAGTCTTCAAAGGGATCCGAAATATCTGTTCTCAGATTCCACAGAAATAAGGCTAGCAAAGAGATCCACGAAACACAGATGTAACTCTGTGAGATGAATTAACAGAACACTAAGAAATTTCTCCGAAAGCTTCTTTCAAGATTTCATCAGAGGATATTTCCTTTTTCACCATAGCCCTCTATGGGTTTCCAAACATCACTTTGTCAATTCCACAAGAAGTGTCTTATCGAAAGGCTTCTTGAGAGGAAAACTGTAACTCTGTGAGATGATTTCACAGAACACAAAGTCGTTTCTCAGAAAGCTTCTTTCACTTTGTTATCGATGGATATTTGCTTTGGCCCTATAGTCTTCAAAGGGATCCGAAATATCTGTTCTCAGATTCCACAGAAATAAGGCTAGCAAAGAGATCCACGAAACACAGATGTAACTCTGTGAGATGAATTAACAGAACACTAAGCAGTTTCTCAGAAGGCTTCTTTCCAGATTTCATCGGAGAATATTTCCTTTTTCACCATTACCCTCTAAGGGCTTCCAAATATCACTTTACCAATTCCACAAGATCTGTGTTACCGAAAGGATTGTTGAGCGGAAAGCTGTAACTCTGTGAGATGATTTCACAGAAATCAAAGAAGTTTCTCAGAAAGCTTGTTTCTCTTTGTTATCGGAGGATATTTTCTTTGGCCCTATAGTCTTCAAAGGGATCCTAATTATCTGTTCTCAGATTCCACAGAAATAACGCGAGCAAAGAGATCCAGGAAAGACAGATGTAACTCTGTGAGATGAATTAACAGAACACTAAGCAGTTTCTCAGAAAGCTTCTTTCCAGATTTCATCTGAGAATATTTCGTTTTTCACCGTAGCCCTCTATGGGCTTCCAAATATCACTTTGCCTATTCCACAAGAACTGTCTTAGTGAAAGGCTTCTTAAGGGGAAAGCTGTAACTCGGTGAGATGATTTCATAGAACACAAAGAAGTTACTCAGAAAGCTTCTTTCTCTTTGTTATCGGAGGATATTTCCTTTGGCCCTATAGTCTTCAAAGGGATCCGAAATATCTGTTCTCAGATTGCACAGAAATAAGGATAGGAAAGAGATCCACGAAATACAGATGTAACACTGTGAGATGAATTAAC
>NW_020265361.1:0-8201 GCF_003255815.1 Theropithecus gelada | reverse complement strand
TTGTCGGTGTCGCTTGACTAGGACCCAGTCTCCCGGCTGGTACGGATGGGGTGTCGGCGGGGGACCGGTCTCATATAGTTCCTTTAGCTTGGGCCAGATTTCTTGATGAATTTTCTGCAAGGCTTGTAGGGAAAATAAGAGTTCAGAGACATTTTCTGTTTCAGACTTGAGCAGATTATCTTTTAGGCTGGGAACTAAGGGTGGGGTCTGCCATACATAATTTCATAAGGGGTAAGGCCCAGTCTATAAGGGGTAATACGGGCCCGGAACAGAGCGTAGGGGAGAAGGACCACTCAATTAGCGCCAGTCTCCATAGTTAATTTAGTTAAGGTCTCCTTTAAGGTCCGATTCATTCTCTCTACCTGTCCTGAACTCTGGGGCCTGTAAGCGCAATGTAGTTTCCAATTTGCCCCAAGGATGGAAGCCAAATCCTGACTTACCTTAGCGACGAAGGCCGGCCCATTATCTGACCCTATCTGGACGGGGAAGCCATACCTGGGGAGGATATCTTCCAGGATTTTCTTTGCTACAACCTGAGCAGTTTCCTTTTTGGTGGGGAATGTTTCAGTCTACCCTGAAAAAGTATCTACAAAGACAAGTAAGTACCGATACCCGTATTTTCCTGGCTTTATCTCAGTAAAATCTATTTCTCAGTAGATACTGGGCCTGGTTCCCCTGAGCCTTGTTCTTGTTGCAGCCTGGGATTGGGGGTAGGCATTGTTAAGCTGGCAGACTTTGCAACTTGTCACGATGTTGCTGGCCATCTTGGCTGTATGTCTGAATTTGAGCTTAGAGCATCTGATCAGGTCTATTATCCGCTGAGCACCCAGGTGGGTGGTTCGGTGGATGTGTTTTAACACTTGTTGTCCTAATTTTTCTGGTAGGATGGTTTGGTCATTAGTATCAGTCCACCACCCATTCTGGATCTGTTTCAGGGGAAGCTTGTCAGTTCACTGGAGATCTTGTTCTGAATAATCAGGGAAATATGGCAAGTCCCGGGGGCCCGGGTCAGGGAGCTGGAGTGCAAGGAGTTGGCTGGGAGCCTTCGCCATCTTTCTTGCAGTTTGATCCGCCAGAAAGTTGCCTTGAGCAGTTGGAGTAGTTAGTTTCTGATGCCCTGGGCAATGCACAATGGCTAACTTTTCTGGCCTCCATAGGGCTGTTAGCAGGGCTAGGATTTCTTGCTTGTTTTTTTTATCTCTTTTTCTTTAGCCGTCAGTAACCCCCGCTCCCTGTAAATGGCCCCATGTATAGGCGCCGTTGCAAAAGCATATCGGCTGTCTGTATATACCGTCAGCTTTTTCCCCGCCCCTAAGGTAAGAGCTTGGGTGAGCGTTATCAGTTCGGCCTTCTGGGCCGATGTCCCCGGGGGCAGGGGTTCCGCCCAGATTACCTTAGTCTCTGAAGTCACTGCCACTCCAGCGTACCTCTGGCCCTGATGCATGAAGCTGCTCTCATCAGTGAACCAGACGAGGTCGGCGTCAGGAAGTGGGCGGTCCTGCAGGTCTTCTCGAACTCCGTGCAACTGAGTTAGTATCTCGGTGCAGTCGTGGAGTGGGGCGTCCAGGTCCGGGTTGGGCAGCAGCGAGGCAGTCTCTTACCTAGTGGCTAGCCTCCTTGCAGTAGGCACATTGGTCTTTTCTCAGATTATCATGCCTTGGGGGGGGGCCGCCTAGGTTGGGTGTACTCTGGCTGTAGATATTTTTTCTGTACTACTGCTGCCAGGACCTTGGTTCAGTGGCCTTAAATTGCCTTTCCTCTGGAGTATCTCTGTTATTATAAACCCGCTGGGCTATTTGAAGGAGGTCCTGAATCCGCTTTCCTTCTGAGTCTTTTAATTTTTGGAGTTTTTTTTTTTTTTATTATTTGGGGCTGCCTGATTTACGAAAGACATTACAACAGCTGCCTGAATTCCTGGAGTCTCTGGATCTATGGGGGTGTACTGTCTAAAAGCTTCTATTAATCTTTCTAAGTAGGTGGCTGGGCTCTCTGTCTCTCCCTATAGAATAGAATATACTTTGGCCAAATTAGTGGGCTTGCGAGCAGCTGCCCGGAGACCTGCCATTAGAGTCTGGCGATAAAGGTGTAGCCGTCCCCTACCTTCTGCCGTGTTGTAGTCCCACGCCGGCCTGCTCAGAGGAAAGGTCGCGTTTATGAGGTCGGGGTTGGCAGTCGGTTGACCGTCGTCCCCCGGGACCAGCTTTCTAGCTTCTACCTGTATTCTCTCTCACTCCTCCATGGTAAACAAGATTCGGAGGAGCTGCTGATAATCATCCCAAGTGGGCTGGTGGGTTAACATGACACTATCCAGTAAAGCCAGTAAATCTTTGGGGTTGTCTGAAAACCGAGCACTCTGCGTCTTCCAGTTTTATACAGATCACTGGTGGAGAATGGCTAGTACTGGAGCCTGGGGATTCCTGTGTCATCTGGGGGTCCTATTTCCCGAAGGGGTAAAGCCACCGTGGAGTCAGGCGGCTGGGGGGGGGGGCTAGTTCGCGAAGTGCGCCCTCGCGTCCGCCCCGCCGGCCCTTCAAAGTTACTTTCCTTTTCAGCGGGCCCATGAGTGCCGGCCGCCTCCCCTCCGCCTGCTTCCTCCCTCTATCCTTCTCTCTAATCTTTTCGTTTCTGTCTAAATCTTTGATTGACAGACTCACAGGGTCTCTTCTTTAAGTCTCTATCTCATTCATGCGCGCGCTCTCTCTCTCTCTGTCATCCCGTGTCCTTTCTCCTTTACACTCAGTCTCTTTCTCTTTCTGTTTCTCTCTCTGACTCTCCACGTCTGCCGTTTCCTCTCCTTTCTCTTTCCGATTTCCCTTCTCACTTTCTCTCTTATGGTCTCTTTCTCACTCATTTTTTTCCCTCTCTCCAGTCTCACTTTCTGTGTCTCTTCCTGTAAAGGAATGTGGGTTAGAATCCCTGTAAAGGAAATCCGCGCTGGAAGCCAGGAGCCCGGGGACCGGGGCCGCAAGTGCGGCGCCGGAAGCCGGGAGCCCCGGGACCGGGGCCGGGAGTGCACGCAGCGCCGGAAGCCGGGAGCCTGGGGACCGGGGCCGGGAGCGCACGCGCCCAGGGACCGGGTCAACTCAGACTGCATGCGCGCGCCCAGGGACCGGGGCAACTCAGACCGCGAGCGCGCACCCGGGGACCGGGGCAACTCAGACCGCGAGCGCGCGCCCGGGGACCGGGGCAATTCAGAGTCAGCTGTTGCCTGGATCGCGAATGCGCTCCGGCAACTCAGATCACCAGCACAGCTGCTGCCTGGATCGCAAACGAGCTCCAGCAGCTCAGATCGGAATTTAAATCAGAAGAGAGCCAGGGGACGTCTCCCACCGGTCTCCACTGGCTGTCCTATAGCGCGTCCGCCAGGACTGTGCCAGCTTCAGTTTCAGACCTCGCGAGTCACAGATTCAGATTCAGAACAGACATACAGACACAGACAGACAAACGGAGACGAGCCAGCTCACCTATCAGTAGATCGATCTTAGCAGATCCGTTGACCAGGGGTCTGGTGGGCTTGGGGAATCCTGGACGAGCCCCCAGATGTTATGCCCAGACAGTTTGTTCCCCAAAGAAGACCACCAGAGTCCAGAGTCAAAGCCAAGCGGCAAGGATCTTTACTACAAGTTCGAACCTGGTCCCTCCTTTACACAGTATACAAGAGGGCCCCGAACAATGCGAGCGTTTGCTTTTTATAGCCCGAAAGTTGCAGGGGAACAAAGAAATTCTTTTGGCTCCCGCGCTTTCAGTAACCTTGAACGGCTGTCTCCTTATCGGAGACTTTCCAGGTGGTGTTTGTACTGGGCTCAGGGAGTTTTGAGCCCGGGGGCTGAGGAATGTGCCTAGCTCCTTTCATTCCCCCTTCTTTTCAGGTATCTTTAGAGCCAATCTTGGGTCTTATAAGTCTGATTCTGTTTCAGCGTTTACAGGTTGGTATTGGTCTCTGAGGACCATGAGTTGTACGGTGTCAAATCTCTCTCTAACAAGTTGTAAAATTCTGTTAATAACACAAGGTCCTACGGTAAGCAGAAATAGTAGACTTAACAGGGGTCCAAGGAAGGGGGCTAACAGAGAAAACATAGAGGAATTCCACCATTGGTCTGCAGCTGAAGCAAACTGCCGTGTTTTTACTTCAGTGCTTAACTTGCGTAACTGTTGGACCTGGTCCTCTACAAGTCCTGATTCATTTATGTAGAAATAACAGTCTTCTTTTAGAAATATACATGTACCACCTTTTTCTGCAGTGAGTAGGTCTAGGGCTCTCCGGTTCTGCAAGGTTACCTGAGCTAGGGACGTGAGCTGTCGCTGAAGGGGGGCAAGGGACTTAGCCGACTCCTCTATAGCAACGGCAAATTGTTGGTACAACTTGTTACTTTCTATGAGGGTGTGACCTAGGGCTCCCCCCGCCAGTCCGGCTGCCATGAAGGATGCGGTGAGGGAAATTCCTGCAATGAGGGGGAGAAATATGGCTCGTGCAGGTCTCGGTCTAGGGTCTGGGTGAATAACAGCACTAGTCCAGTTACCGGTATACCCTAGGAACTCGCCAGCAGTTAGTAGAGTCAACCGGGGAACTAATGTGACAGGGAGACACAGAAGGTTATTAACAGAGGGACTAGGTAGGTTCTTAGATAAGGTTCTATTACACTAGAAGAATATGCCTGATGGAGCCTTTAAGGTGATATTAGGGGGCGTTGCAGTGATGCTGCAGAGGCTGGAATTGGTTCCTGAGAAACAGTAGGGAAACTTCTCCTGACTGGGGTTTAGGTATAGGGGTACGTTCAGGATAGGAGCATACGAGAGGTTTCGGAGGTTGTTAGCTTGGGCAAAGGTAGAGGATCCTCATGGCAGAGGGACAGCGGTTAGCAGTGGACGCCCTAGAGTGGCGCACAGAAAGCAGCCAGACAGGCTATGAAGTCCTGTAAGGTTAGCAAGTTCTAGTCCTTCTTGTAATAACTTTAACCAGGAGAAAGGACGTAAGTCTTGTGTTAGTCTGTTTTCTTGTCGTTGGATATTCCCGTGGACCAGGGGCAGTACTTGCACAAGGCCTCGCCACAGATAGAGGTGACTGCTAGGCCATGTGGAGGAGGGGGAGTAGTATACAGCCTCATGTTGAGGCGTGGTCCTGCGGGAGTTCCAGGGGTCTCTAACTATCCATGTATATGAAAAGTCTCTATCCCGTCTATGATGGAAGGGCCACTTAGGGTCTAACTGTTTTTTCTCTCCCTAATAACGGGGTCTATGGATGTTACAATAGTTATAAGGACAGCCGGGATTTTGGTGCCACCAATAGTGTTTACAATTGTATTTAGTCTGATCAAACTCAAAGCATATTATTGGTGTCATAGGTTTGGCTATTTGAAAACCAGTAAAATTTAGTAGAATTGGGCTGTTGCACCCTGAGGAAGGGCAATCAGCACTGGCCAATAATTTTCCGGGCTTATGAGGTTGCCTAGGGTGGGTTCGGTTTTCATAAAGCCAGAATCTCCAGACAAAGGGATTATGAGCTGGTTTTGTGATTTCTCCAGCGGCCACTAGGGCGACTAACGTTAGGGTTAGACTACCTAACTGCATGTTTGCAGTGAGCTATGCTGCCGGCGCAGGGTGAGTTTTAAGGGGTTGTTCTTAGCTCTGTCCACAGTCCACGCGTCCGGTGCTTTAGCCGCCGCCGTGATTGGTCCTAGAAGATCGGAGGTTGGGTCCACTGGCTTGATGTGGGTGTAGTGGATCCACGATGCGATGCCTTCTACCTTCAGGGCGGTGGGTGTGGTCAAGCGTACCTGGAGTGGTCTTTTCCACCTGGGTTCTAGGGTCTTTTGTCGGTGTCGCTTGACTAGGACCCAGTCTCCCGGCTGGTACGGATGGGGTGTCGGCGGGGGACCGGTCTCATATAGTTCCTTTAGCTTGGGCCAGATTTCTTGATGAATTTTCTGCAAGGCTTGTAGGGAAAATAAGAGTTCAGAGACATTTTCTGTTTCAGACTTGAGCAGATTATCTTTTAGGCTGGGAACTAAGGGTGGGGTCTGCCATACATAATTTCATAAGGGGTAAGGCCCAGTCTATAAGGGGTAATACGGGCCCGGAACAGAGCGTAGGGGAGAAGGACCACTCAATTAGCGCCAGTCTCCATAGTTAATTTAGTTAAGGTCTCCTTTAAGGTCCGATTCATTCTCTCTACCTGTCCTGAACTCTGGGGCCTGTAAGCGCAATGTAGTTTCCAATTTGCCCCAAGGATGGAAGCCAAATCCTGACTTACCTTAGCGACGAAGGCCGGCCCATTATCTGACCCTATCTGGACGGGGAAGCCATACCTGGGGAGGATATCTTCCAGGATTTTCTTTGCTACAACCTGAGCAGTTTCCTTTTTGGTGGGGAATGTTTCAGTCTACCCTGAAAAAGTATCTACAAAGACAAGTAAGTACCGATACCCGTATTTTCCTGGCTTTATCTCAGTAAAATCTATTTCTCAGTAGATACTGGGCCTGGTTCCCCTGAGCCTTGTTCTTGTTGCAGCCTGGGATTGGGGGTAGGCATTGTTAAGCTGGCAGACTTTGCAACTTGTCACGATGTTGCTGGCCATCTTGGCTGTATGTCTGAATTTGAGCTTAGAGCATCTGATCAGGTCTATTATCCGCTGAGCACCCAGGTGGGTGGTTCGGTGGATGTGTTTTAACACTTGTTGTCCTAATTTTTCTGGTAGGATGGTTTGGTCATTAGTATCAGTCCACCACCCATTCTGGATCTGTTTCAGGGGAAGCTTGTCAGTTCACTGGAGATCTTGTTCTGAATAATCAGGGAAATATGGCAAGTCCCGGGGGCCCGGGTCAGGGAGCTGGAGTGCAAGGAGTTGGCTGGGAGCCTTCGCCATCTTTCTTGCAGTTTGATCCGCCAGAAAGTTGCCTTGAGCAGTTGGAGTAGTTAGTTTCTGATGCCCTGGGCAATGCACAATGGCTAACTTTTCTGGCCTCCATAGGGCTGTTAGCAGGGCTAGGATTTCTTGCTTGTTTTTTTTATCTCTTTTTCTTTAGCCGTCAGTAACCCCCGCTCCCTGTAAATGGCCCCATGTATAGGCGCCGTTGCAAAAGCATATCGGCTGTCTGTATATACCGTCAGCTTTTTCCCCGCCCCTAAGGTAAGAGCTTGGGTGAGCGTTATCAGTTCGGCCTTCTGGGCCGATGTCCCCGGGGGCAGGGGTTCCGCCCAGATTACCTTAGTCTCTGAAGTCACTGCCACTCCAGCGTACCTCTGGCCCTGATGCATGAAGCTGCTCTCATCAGTGAACCAGACGAGGTCGGCGTCAGGAAGTGGGCGGTCCTGCAGGTCTTCTCGAACTCCGTGCAACTGAGTTAGTATCTCGGTGCAGTCGTGGAGTGGGGCGTCCAGGTCCGGGTTGGGCAGCAGCGAGGCAGTCTCTTACCTAGTGGCTAGCCTCCTTGCAGTAGGCACATTGGTCTTTTCTCAGATTATCATGCCTTGGGGGGGGGCCGCCTAGGTTGGGTGTACTCTGGCTGTAGATATTTTTTCTGTACTACTGCTGCCAGGACCTTGGTTCAGTGGCCTTAAATTGCCTTTCCTCTGGAGTATCTCTGTTATTATAAACCCGCTGGGCTATTTGAAGGAGGTCCTGAATCCGCTTTCCTTCTGAGTCTTTTAATTTTTGGAGTTTTTTTTTTTTTTATTATTTGGGGCTGCCTGATTTACGAAAGACATTACAACAGCTGCCTGAATTCCTGGAGTCTCTGGATCTATGGGGGTGTACTGTCTAAAAGCTTCTATTAATCTTTCTAAGTAGGTGGCTGGGCTCTCTGTCTCTCCCTATAGAATAGAATATACTTTGGCCAAATTAGTGGGCTTGCGAGCAGCTGCCCGGAGACCTGCCATTAGAGTCTGGCGATAAAGGTGTAGCCGTCCCCTACCTTCTGCCGTGTTGTAGTCCCACGCCGGCCTGCTCAGAGGAAAGGTCGCGTTTATGAGGTCGGGGTTGGCAGTCGGTTGACCGTCGTCCCCCGGGACCAGCTTTCTAGCTTCTACCTGTATTCTCTCTCACTCCTCCATGGTAAACAAGATTCGGAGGAGCTGCTGATAATCATCCCAAGTGGGCTGGTGGGTTAACATGACACTATCCAGTAAAGCCAGTAAATCTTTGGGGTTGTCTGAAAACCGAGCACTCTGCGTCTTCCAGTTTTATACAGATCACTGGTGGAGAA
>NW_020265360.1:0-1933 GCF_003255815.1 Theropithecus gelada | reverse complement strand
AGGTGAGTAGGAGATTATGCACCTGTGTCTTCAGCCTTGTCCTCCCCATCTTTGTCATCTCCTGAGGATGGAGCATCTGTCATGTGCACACTGAGCGGCACCACTCCTGCTGGGTGAGTCGCTGCAGCTGTAGGTCCCCAGGGTCCTCGTGAGAGGCAGTCAGCACCTGCAGCTGCTGGGGCTCCACCAGGATGCATTTTGAGGACACCAGTTCTGTACAATCCTTGGCCCAGACAGCAGGCCCCACGGGACCACCTCCAGGCAGGGAGCAACTCAGCCCTGCGGTGTCCCTGATGCCAAAGAACAACTGCTCCTGCTGGTTTCAAGACCTCAGCGGGAGGTTGCAGCAGGCCTTGAGTGAGGGAGGATCGGCTCCCAAAGCCTGGGGTCCTGCCAGACAACACTCAAACCAGGGACTGGTAAATAATCCCCAAAAGGGCCTGGGGCAACATTTTCAACTTTGCCAACCAGTCTCTGTACCAAAGACTTACTCTGCCCTTGCAGCACGAAGCAATCTTCCATAGACATCCTGCTGGTCTTCCCGAGACAGGCTGCTCCCAGTCCTAGGGGATCTGAAGTAGCGCCTGAATGGCCACAGCCATGAAAAACACTAGGGTACAGGCCAGGGTGTCTGTGGCAGGGGCTGGGGCTGCAGTTTGTCAGGCAGCGTGAACAGGCATGCTGCTCCCCACAGCTTAGCTTGGCACTAGCAGGAGGAGAGTGTCCCTTAGAAGCCTGGGGACCACTGGAGCCCAACTCAGTGTGTGCAACTCCCAAATGGGCTTGGTGCCCATAAACCCAGCACCCTTGTGGGCTGCAGACCCACCAAGGCACAGTGCACCCCAGCTGAACCAGCTGTCCTTGACCCACCAGGCCTCAGACCATGCCCAGCCCAGCTTGCTGGGGCACAGGGACACTGGAACAGAATTTTAAGAATGAGTTCACTGAATTTGGTGGGGGGATTTCTTGAATTGTTTCTCTAATCTATTTGGATTTAAAGGCACAAATGACTCTATTTCCAGTAGTACAGAGAGTGTGAATACTCAGAATATCACCACTGGATAGACCTAATCAAATACTTATAAGATCTGGGTGACCGTGTATTTGACACCTTAGAAGACTTTGTTAAACTAGCAAGTATAAGGTGATTGGCTGATTTTTGCCAGTTGTGCTGGACAAAATGGGGAAAAAAAGATGAACTCAGGGCTGAAAACTTCTAGCTCATGAGCCACATAAGTCACCTAAAAGTTTCTGTTTCCTTTGAATGAAATCCTAATCTCCTGTAGCTGCAGGGCTGAAATTTCTGAAAAATAAACACAGAATCTCATTCTGTGGGTGGCTAAATTGCAACACAAAACAAATCTCAAACTCAAAGAATATCTGTTATTTAAGTGAACTCATTGATTGGGAATAAATGGGATCCTGAAAATCAGAATGGGGACATCTGGGCAGATCCTGATGAAACTAAAGACACTGAACTCCTAAATTCCTCTGAAAATTATTTGCCAGTTACATTCAACCACATTTGGCGAAGTTGATCCAGTTTTCCCTAACGAAAAGGTAATAAATGGTCTTCTTTGAGGCAGTTGCCCTCAAGACCCTGTGATTCCACTCGACATTTACCCCCAACACCCCTCTGTGATTCCAGATCCATAAATAGCCTTGAATCCTAGCATGTCCTGAAAGGTGTGATGGAATATGTCAGTAAGATGATTTAGATAGGCAATGTGACAATGTGATGAAAATAATTAAAAATGTTTAAAAGTCTGTGTCTTAATATTTATCATTTGAGTAGCTTATGAATTTTCTAAAATTCTAAACATAGAAGAATCTCTTTATATAAAGATGATTGTCAAAACATTATTTACAACAAGACAAAATGAAAACAGATGGATCCAAAAGAAGTTGGGTTACATCTTATCTGAAGTGGGAT
>NW_020265359.1:0-1933 GCF_003255815.1 Theropithecus gelada | reverse complement strand
CCCAGAGTGGGCTATGGTGAAAAAGGAAATATCCTCAGATGGAATGTAGAAAGAAGATTTCTGAGATACTGCTTAGTGTTCTGTTAATTCATCTCACAGAGTTACATCTGTATTTCGTGCATCTTTTTGCCAGCCTTATTTCTGTGGAATCTGAGAAGAGATATTTCGGATCCCTTTGAAGACTATAGGGCCAAAGGAAATATCCTCCGATAACAAGGAGAAAGAAGCTTTCTGAGAAACTTCTTTGTGTTCTGTGAAATCACCTGAGAGAGTTACAGCTTTCCCCTCAAGAAGGCTTTCGCTAAGACAGTTCTTGAGGAATTGACAAAGTGATATTTGGAAGCCCATAGAGGGCTATGTTGAAAAAGGAAATATCCTCAGATGAAATACAGAGAGAAGCTTTCTGAGAAGCTGCTTAGTGTTCTGTTAATTAATCTCACAGTGTTACATCTGTATTTCTTGGATCTCCTTGCTAGCCTTATTTCTGTGGAATCTCAGAAGAGATATTTCGGATCCCCTTCAGGACTATAGGGCCAAAGGAATTATCCTTCGATAACAAAGAGAAAGAATCTTTCTGAGAAACTTATTTGTGTTCTTTGAAATCATCTCACAGAGTTACAACTTTCCCCTCAAGAAGCCATTCGCTAAGGCAGTTGTTGTGGAATTGGCAAAGTGATATTTGGAAGCCCATAGAGGGCTATGGTGCAAAAGGAAATATCCTCAGATGAAATGTGGAAAGAAGCTTTCTGAGAAACGGCTTAGTGTTCTGTTAATTCAGCTCACAGAGTTACATCTGTATTTGGTGCATCCCTTTGCTAGCCTTATTTCTGTGGAATCTGAGAACAGATATTTCGGATCCCTTTGAAGACTATTGGGCCAAAGGAAATATCCTCCGATAACAAAGAGAAAGAAGCTTTCTTGGAAACTTCTTATTGTTCTGTGAAATCATCTCACAGAGTTACAGCTTCTCCCTCAAGAGGCCTTTCGCTAAGACAGTTCTTGTGGAATTGGCAAAGTGATATTTGGAGGCCCATAGAGGGCTATGGTGAAAAAGGAAATACCCTCAGATGAAATCTGGAAAGAAGCTTTCTGAGAAACTGCTTAGTGTTCTGTTAATCTGTCTCACAGAGTTGCATCTGTATTTCGTGGATCTCTTTGCTAGCCTTATTTCTGTGGAATCTGAGAACAGATATTTCGGATCCCTTTGAAGACTATAGGGCCAAAGGAAATATCCTCCGATAACAAAGAGAAAGAAGCTTTCTGTAAACTTCTCTGTCTTCTGTGAAATCATCTCACAGAGTTACAGCTTTCCCCTCAAGAAGCGTTTCGCTAAGACAGTTCTTGTGGAATTGGGAAAGTGATATTTGGAAGCCCATAGAGGACTACGGTGAAAAATGAAATATCCTCAGATGAAATACGGAAAGAAGCTTTCTGAGAAACTGCTTAGTGTTCTGTTAATTCATCTCACAGAGTTACATCTGTATTTCGTGCATCTCTTTGCTAGCCTTATTTCTGTGGAATCTGAGAACAGATATTTCGGATCCCTTTGAAGACTCTAGGGCCGAAGGAAATATCCTCCGATAACAAAGAGAAAGAAGCTTTCTGAGAAACTTCTTTGTGTTCTGTGAAATCATCTCACAGAGTTACAGCTTTCCCCTCAAGAAGCCTTTCGCTAGGACAGTTCTTATGGAATTGGAAAAGTGATATTTGGAAGCCCATAGAGGGCTATGGTGAACAAGGAAATATCCTCAGCTGAAATCTGGAAAGAAGCTTTCTGAGAAACTGCTCTGTGATGTGTGACTTCCACTCACAGAGTTACATCTGTATTTCGTGGATCTCTTTTCTAGCCTTATTTCTGTGGAAACTGAGAACAGATATTTCGGATCCCTTTGAAGACTATAGGGCCAAAGGAAATATCCTCCGATAACAAAGA
>NW_020265358.1:0-1934 GCF_003255815.1 Theropithecus gelada | reverse complement strand
TCCTTCCTTCCTTCCTTCCTTCCTTCCTTCCTTCCTTCCTTCCTTCCTTTTCTTTCATCTCACTCTGTCATCCAGGCTGGAGTGCAGTGGCACAATCGTGGCTCATTGCAGCCTTGACCTCGTGGGCTCAACTGATCCTCCCACCTTTCAGCCTCCAGAGTAGCTGGGACAAGAGGCACACACCCGGCTAATTTTTGTATTGTTTGTAGAGATGGGATTTCACCATGTTGCCGAGGCTGGTCTCGAACTCCTGGGCTCAAGTGATCCGCTCGCCTTGGCCTCCCAAAGGACTGGGATTACGGGCGTGAACCACCACGCCCAGCCCTCTCTAGGAATTGTGTGTGAGCTGACGATATTTCAGTGTGTGCCTAGTCCATCATTTTGAAGGCTAGGGTTGTCGGTCGTTCTCGAAGGGGGTCCAGCCTCTTGACACCTTGGTCTTAAAGCTCAAGGATCTCGAAGAATTAAGCCCCGTTTAGGCCGATCCTCTGTGTGCAATCAATGTCCCACTCACAGGGGCTGCTTACTGCCCATGCTTCCCTTTTGCCCTCCTTCCCTTCTCCTGGGATTGGAGAGCTCATGGAAGCACCGATTCTGCATCTCCTGAGGAGACCTGCTGGAGACGACTCAGGAAGGGTGCGGGAAGGTGCCCTTCGGCAGCTGGTTCAGGTTTGACTCTGAAAGCATGGGGGTGGGGCAACCTCGACTCTCTTTAGAACACTGTCTGCTGTGCCGTCAGTCTCCTGAAGGTCACACAGGTGGCAAATACATGCCCCTGTCTCTGGGCTCACCTGTGGGTGAACAGAATTGACTGTGACTCGTTCAATATCATGCACTCAGACGCCTCTGCATATGAGACCCTTTGTGTCATGATTGTCTCAGCCATTCACCGACCTCCAACCTGGCTGACTCCTATCTGCCCTTAGGATTCATTTCAGGGACCACTTCCTCAGGGAAGCCTTCTTAGCTAGCCCTGTCCCTTCTGGGTTGTGTGAAACGCGCCACCTCTAAGCACCCCCACCTCCCCAGCACATTCCCCTCATCGTGTGGTGGCTACCCGTTGTGCCCAGGGATGAAACTCTCAGTGTCTTGAGGACAGAATTGGTGGCTATTGATCTGTAGGGAGTGAAGGAAAAACTTCCCCTTCATCCTCTGAAGTTTTGCTGAAAGAGAAGCTCACGAAAGGCAGACAAATTGGCCGGGTGCGGTGGCTCACCCCTGTAATCCCAGCGCTTTGGGAGGCCAAGGCGGGTGGATCACCTGAGGTTAGGAGTTCGAGACCAGCCTGGCCAACATGGTGAAACCCCCTCTCTACTAAAAATACAAAAAACTAGCCAGGTGTAGTGGCAGGCTCCTATAATCTCAGTTACTTGGGAAGCTGAGGCAGGAGAATTGGTCGAACGAGGGAGGCGGAGGTTGCAGTGAGCTGAGACTGCACCATAACATTCCAGCCTAGGCAACAGAGCGAGACTTCTCCAAAAACAAAAACAAAAAAACAACGACAACAAAAAACAGACAAATTGGAGAAAAGGCATGCACATTTTATTTAACGTCTATGATGGAGCCTTCAGAATGAAGACCAAAAGGTATAGGGGAAATCATCCATTTTAATGCTTAGTTTCAACCAGTTTTGGGCAGCCGTGTAGAAATATAATTGGACAAAAAGGGTTTGATCGAATGCTAATAGACCGAGGGGGAAATCCAGCAGGGCTTGTCTCTCTAGATTCTTCTTGGCCTCTCTGAGCAGCGTTCCTTCCTTCTGGGTGTGGGGTAGGGCCCTCTCTGGACTGGGAGTCATATGACTTACAGTCAAAGTAGGTCAGAGAATTTCTTTTTTCTTTCCTTCTCTCTGTCTCTCTCTCTTCCTTCCTTTTTACCTTCCTTCTTTCCTTCCTTCCTTCCTTCCTTCCTTCCTTCCTTCCTTCCTTCCTTCC
>NW_020265357.1:0-1934 GCF_003255815.1 Theropithecus gelada | reverse complement strand
TCCTTCCTTCCTTCCTTCCTTCCTTCCTTCCTTCCTTCCTTCCTTCCTTTTCTTTCATCTCACTCTGTCATCCAGGCTGGAGTGCAGTGGCACAATCGTGGCTCATTGCAGCCTTGACCTCGTGGGCTCAACTGATCCTCCCACCTTTCAGCCTCCAGAGTAGCTGGGACAAGAGGCACACACCCGGCTAATTTTTGTATTGTTTGTAGAGATGGGATTTCACCATGTTGCCGAGGCTGGTCTCGAACTCCTGGGCTCAAGTGATCCGCTCGCCTTGGCCTCCCAAAGGACTGGGATTACGGGCGTGAACCACCACGCCCAGCCCTCTCTAGGAATTGTGTGTGAGCTGACGATATTTCAGTGTGTGCCTAGTCCATCATTTTGAAGGCTAGGGTTGTCGGTCGTTCTCGAAGGGGGTCCAGCCTCTTGACACCTTGGTCTTAAAGCTCAAGGATCTCGAAGAATTAAGCCCCGTTTAGGCCGATCCTCTGTGTGCAATCAATGTCCCACTCACAGGGGCTGCTTACTGCCCATGCTTCCCTTTTGCCCTCCTTCCCTTCTCCTGGGATTGGAGAGCTCATGGAAGCACCGATTCTGCATCTCCTGAGGAGACCTGCTGGAGACGACTCAGGAAGGGTGCGGGAAGGTGCCCTTCGGCAGCTGGTTCAGGTTTGACTCTGAAAGCATGGGGGTGGGGCAACCTCGACTCTCTTTAGAACACTGTCTGCTGTGCCGTCAGTCTCCTGAAGGTCACACAGGTGGCAAATACATGCCCCTGTCTCTGGGCTCACCTGTGGGTGAACAGAATTGACTGTGACTCGTTCAATATCATGCACTCAGACGCCTCTGCATATGAGACCCTTTGTGTCATGATTGTCTCAGCCATTCACCGACCTCCAACCTGGCTGACTCCTATCTGCCCTTAGGATTCATTTCAGGGACCACTTCCTCAGGGAAGCCTTCTTAGCTAGCCCTGTCCCTTCTGGGTTGTGTGAAACGCGCCACCTCTAAGCACCCCCACCTCCCCAGCACATTCCCCTCATCGTGTGGTGGCTACCCGTTGTGCCCAGGGATGAAACTCTCAGTGTCTTGAGGACAGAATTGGTGGCTATTGATCTGTAGGGAGTGAAGGAAAAACTTCCCCTTCGTCCTCTGAAGTTTTGCTGAAAGAGAAGCTCACGAAAGGCAGACAAATTGGCCGGGTGCGGTGGCTTACCCCTGTAATCCCAGCGCTTTGGGAGGCCAAGGCGGGTGGATCACCTGAGGTTAGGAGTTCGAGACCAGCCTGGCCAACATGGTGAAACCCCCTCTCTACTAAAAATACAAAAAACTAGCCAGGTGTAGTGGCAGGCTCCTATAATCTCAGTTACTTGGGAAGCTGAGGCAGGAGAATTGGTCGAACGAGGGAGGCGGAGGTTGCAGTGAGCTGAGACTGCACCATAACATTCCAGCCTAGGCAACAGAGCGAGACTTCTCCAAAAACAAAAACAAAAAAACAACGACAACAAAAAACAGACAAATTGGAGAAAAGGCATGCACATTTTATTTAACGTCTATGATGGAGCCTTCAGAATGAAGACCAAAAGGTATAGGGGAAATCATCCATTTTAATGCTTAGTTTCAACCAGTTTTGGGCAGCCGTGTAGAAATATAATTGGACAAAAAGGGTTTGATCGAATGCTAATAGACCGAGGGGGAAATCCAGCAGGGCTTGTCTCTCTAGATTCTTCTTGGCCTCTCTGAGCAGCGTTCCTTCCTTCTGGGTGTGGGGTAGGGCCCTCTCTGGACTGGGAGTCATATGACTTACAGTCAAAGTAGGTCAGAGAATTTCTTTTTTCTTTCCTTCTCTCTGTCTCTCTCTCTTCCTTCCTTTTTACCTTCCTTCTTTCCTTCCTTCCTTCCTTCCTTCCTTCCTTCCTTCCTTCCTTCCTTCC
>NW_020265356.1:0-1934 GCF_003255815.1 Theropithecus gelada | reverse complement strand
AAAAAACAAACAAATAAAAAAGAACACATCACACTTAATGATGAGAAACTAGAAACTTTCCTGGTAAGATCAGGAACAAAGCAAGGATGTCCCCTCTCACCACTCCTTTCAACACAATGCTGGATGTCCTGGCTAATGCAATAAGAAATGTAAAATAAATAAAATGTATATAAATTGGGAAGAAAGAAAACTTTTACCAGTTTCAGATAACGTGGTCACCTATGTAGAAAATCTGAAAGAACTGACCAAAAAAAAAAAAAAAAAACCAAACTCCTGAAACTAATAAGGGGTTATAACAAGTTTTCAGGATAGAAAGTTAATATATAATTGTCAATGGCTTTCCTTTATGCCAGCCATAAAGAAATTGAATTTGAATTTAAAAACATACTACCATTTATTTTAGCATCCCTCAAAATTAAATACATATGTATAAATCTAACAAAATTGGTATAAGATTTGTATGAGAAAATCTACAAAACTGTGAGAAATGAAATTAAAAGGAACTAAATACCGGGAGAGATATTCTGCATTTATGGAAAGATTCAATATTGTCAAGATGTCAGTTCCTTCCAACATGATCTACAGATTCAATGTAACACCATTTAAAATTCCATCAAGTTGTTTTTTGGATATTGAGACACTGATTCCAAAGCTTATACAGAGAAGCAGAAGACCCTGATAAAGGACTGTTATTCACAATATATAAAGAATGATCAAAACTAAATGGTAAGAAAACAGAAAACCTGACTTAAAAATGAATGAAAGATCACAATAGACATGTCACCAAAGAAGATTTACTGATGACAAATAAGCATATGAAAAAAAATGCTTCACATTATATGTCATTCAGGAAAATGTAATTTAAAACAAAGGGATATCACTACAAGCCTATGAGAATCTCCAAAATTCAGAACACTGGCAATACTAAATTTTGGATTAGGCCAATTTTTGGGAACTGCAAGCTCAGCTGATGAGACTGAATTTTTGAGGATGCCCTAACTTATATCCCTGGTAACAAATATCAGACGGTCAACAGGGCTAACTTTGCCTAGTACCTCCCATCATCCATCAGGCTATCACAAAAGCAGCAAGAGAGAACTGATACAATGTGAAATGCTTTTCAAGTCTTTTGCATGTGTCGCATTTGCTTATGAATCATTGGTTAAATCTAGTCATCTAACAAAGCCCTGACAGAAAGGGTAAGAAAACAGACCCCACCTATTCAAGGAAGAAGATGTAAAGCCACATTGCAAAGGATATTCAGACAGGGATAGCAAAAATTGTGGTCTTTTTAAAGATATATCAAAATTTCAAACTTGTCTTGCAATTTGGACAGATTTGTGATAGATTGCTTCCTTAGTAATTTAAATAAATTTATGATAGGCTCTCTTTTTAAAAATTCTGGTAATAATTGCCTATATAAAAAGTAATATTTATACAAACTTTGTTCTGTTATAGCTCATATTTACTTTTATTCTTTTAATGCATTGTTCTTAACAAGATAATGTTAACTAATAATGATAATAGCATAAATTAATTACTTTGTTAATAATACATATATATACACATGCAAATATCATATCTGAAATGACCAAGCACTGAGAATATTTTCATTTCAAAAAAATTGACTTTTTATTCATATTTTCTTTGTATGAAAAGGTAAAATTCGTGAAAAAAAGAAATACAATTTTTACAAACCAAAAAGACAATCATATGAGAAATACAATCACTTCTTTCTTTCTTTTATTTCACACTTTAATGCCTTATTTAAATATTTATAATTTTAACAAATTGTTTGTGTTTGACTTCCCACTTGACAAATTTCATGTTACCAATAAAAATTAATGTATTCTATAAATATCTGACCACTTTATTCAATTACATTGGGTAATTCTTAAATGTTGTTTTGATCTCTTAACAGCTAATACAAACAT
>NW_020265355.1:0-1934 GCF_003255815.1 Theropithecus gelada | reverse complement strand
GAGGGACATTATGTTAAATGAAATGAGCCAGGCAGAGAAAGGCATATACTGCATAATCTCGCCTATGTGGAATCTAAAACACTTGGTCTCATAGAAGTAGAAAGTTCAACAGCGGTTACCAGAGGCTGGGGAGAAGAGGGGCCTGGGCAGGAACTGGTAATGGTTACCAAGTTACACTTAGAAAACTGAACTCAATCCTACCCTTCTCTTCTACAGCAGCGTGACTAAGGTTAATATTGTAGTGAATTTTCCAAATAGCTGGAAAGGATTCTGAATATCCTCTCCACCTAGAGAACTTCACAGATGCTAAATATTGTGATTTCATCAATATGATAGGGGGACCTATATCAAAATGACCCCTGCATCCTCTAGTTATATACATATACTCTAGGGCAATTTCTTTAAAGAAAAAAAAAAAAAAAAAGGATGCCAATGATGCTAAAATTCACATGGAACCAGGAAATGCTAAATTTCAAAAGCATTTCTGGAAATACAAAGTATGTGGGATGCACCACTGTCCTCCATTTGAAATTATATTGAAAAGCTAGTTATCTAAACAAAAGATGACTGGCATTAACCAAGACACCCAGGCCAACAGACAGAATGAGGGAGCTCAATCACAAACCCAAACTCCTTGGTAGTGTACACATTTTATAAAAGAACACCAAAAGACACAACGAAGAAGGGGGAATCTGTTTAATAAATTGTTCTAAAAGTTGGATATCCCCATATAAAATAATAAAATAGAATCCTTATTATGTAAAAGGCACAACAATCAACTCAAAATGAATTAAAGACTAACACACAAAACTTGAAAGCGTCAAGCTCCCCCAGTGAGAAGACACACAGTGTGGGTATATTTAGGTCAATGTGGATCTGTGTTCACACTGTGCCAAAACAAAACAAACAATACAGGAGGAAAAGTCTTAGGTGATGGATGAGTTTGGTCATGATTTTGTTTGTCTTCATCAGTCACCTACGTCACAGGGAATCAAGAAAACAGACACACGTGGGAATGCATCACACTCTAGAGCTTGCGCTCAAGCAAATAAAAAAAATTCCATGAAAAAGAAACATCCTGAAGGTTACAAGAAAGGTTTCGGCAAACATACATCTGATAAAAGGTTGTCTTCAAAATGTTTAAGCAATTAACAGTACTTACTAGCAAAAACACAAATGAGAAACTAATAACCAAACAAAATGGATCAAAAGAACCTCAATAGACATTTCTGCAAAGAAGACATAACATTGAAAACAAGTTTTAAGAACTTGGATAGCATCACAAATCATGAGAAAGATGTAAATCAAAACAACATGTACATCATCTCACTATAATTCGATGGATGTTATCAAAGTGATAAAATATATTAAAACAGACACAAATGTTGGTGTAAATTTCCAGAGAGCAACTCATTTGGTAAGAATGTTAATTAGTATAAATACTACAGAAACCAGTAGGAGGTTCCTCCAAAAATTAAACCTACAACTACCACTTCATCTAACAATTCTACTATTAAGAATACTTTCAGTGCAAAAGAAATCAGTCCATGCAAGAGATACTTGCCATCCTATGTGAACTGCAGCACTACTGACAACTTCCAAGATAAAGAATAAACTTACCTGTCTGGCCACAGATGAAGGGATAAAGTAACTGTGATGGATGTACACAAATAGAATAGTCTTCAGCCAGAAAAACAGAATAAAATGTCATCATTTGCAGCCATACTGTTGAATCTGGAGGACATCATGCTAAATGACCTAAACAATGGCAGAGAAAGAAAAACATTGCCACATCTCACTCATGTAGAATCCAAAATAAAAGGCTTCATTGCATAAATCTAGAGAGCACAATACTGGTTACCAGAGGTTGGAAGGAAGAGGGGGCATGGGCAGGGATCAGAAATAGGTACAAAATTACACTTAGATGAGAGGCA
>NW_020265354.1:0-1934 GCF_003255815.1 Theropithecus gelada | reverse complement strand
TCTCTTTGTTATAGGAGGATATTTCCTTTGGCCCTATAGTCTTTAAAGGGATCCGAAATATCTGTTCTCAGATTCCACAGAAATAAGGCTAGCAAAGGGATCCACGAAATACAGATGTAACTCTGTGAGATGAATTAACACAACACTAAGCAGTTTCTCAGAAAGCTTCTTTCCAGATTTCAGCTGAGGATATTTCCTTTTTCACCATAGCCCTCTATGGGCTTCCAAATATCACTTTGCCAATTCCACAACAACTGTCTTAGAGAAAGGCTTCTTGAGGGGAAAGCTGTAACTCTGTGAGATGATTTCACACAACACAAAGAAGTTTCTCAGAATGCCTCTTTCTCTTTCTTATCGGAGGATATTTCGTTTGGCCCTATAGTCTTCAAAGGGATCCGAAATATCTGTTCTCAGATTCCACAGAAATAAGGCTAGCAAGGGGATCCACGAAATACAGAAGTAACTCTGTGAGTAGAATTAACACAACACTAAGCAGTTTCTCAGAAAGCTTCTTTCCAGATTTCAGCTGAGACTATTTCCTTTTTCACCATAACCCTCTAAGGGCTTCCAAATATCACTTTGCCAATTCCACAAGAACTGTCTTAGCGAAAGGCTTCTTCAGAGGAAAGCTGTAGCTGTGTGAGATGATTTCTCAGAACACAAAGAAGGTTCTCAGAAAGCTTCTTTCTCTTTGTTGTCGGAGGATATTTCCTTTTGCCCTGTAGACTTCAAAGGGATCCGAAGTATCTGTTCTCAGATTCCACAGAAATAAGGCCAGCAGGGAGATCCACGAAATACAAATGTAACTCTGTGAGATGAATTAACACAACACTAAGCAGTTTCTCAGAAAGCTTCTTTCCAGATTTCATCTGAGGATATTTCCTTTTTCACCGTAGCCATCTATGGGCTTCCAAATATCACTTTGCCAATTCCACAAGAACTGCCTTAGCGAAATGCTTCTTGAGGGCAAAGCCGTAACTCTGTGAGATTATTTCACAGAACACAAAGAAGTTTCTCAGAAAGCTTCTTTCTCTTTGTTATCGGAGGATATTTCCTTTGGCCCTATAGTATTCAAAGGGATCCGAAATATCTTTTCTCAGATTCCACAGAAATGAGGCTAGCAAAGAGATCCACGAAATACAGATGTAACTCTGTGAAATGAATTAACAGAACACTTAGCAGTTTCTCAGAAAGCTTCTTTCCAGATTTCATCTGAGGATATTTCCTTTTTCACCGTAACCCTCTATGGGCTTCCAAATATCACTTTGCCAATTCCACAAGAAGTGTCTTAGCGAAAGGATTCTTGAGGGGAAAGCTGTAACTCTGTGAGATGATTTCAGAGATCACAAAGGGGTTTCTCAGAAAGCTTCTTTCTCTTTCTTATCGGAGGATATTTCCTTTGGCCCTATAGTCTTCAAAGGGATCCGAAATATCTGTTCTCAGATTCCACAGAAATAAGGCTAGCAAAGAGATCCACGAAATACAGATGTAACTCTGTGAGACGAATTAAAAGAAACCTAAGCAGTTTCTCAGAAAGCTTCTTTCCAGATTTCATCTGAGGATATTTCCTTTTTCACCATAGTCCTCTATGGGCTTCCAAATATCCCTTTGCCAATTCCACAAGAACTGTCTTACCGAAAGCCTTCTTGAGGGGAAAGATGTAACTCTGTGAGATGATTTCACAGAACACAAAGAAGTTTCTCAGAAAGCTTTCTCTTTCTTATCGGAGGATATTTCCTTTGGCCCTATACTCTTCAAAGGGATCCGAAATATCTGTTCTCAGATTCCACAGAAATAAGGCTAGCAAAGACATCCACGAAATACAGATAAACTCTTTGAGATGAATTAACACAACGCTAAGCAGTTTCTCAGAAAGCTTCTTTCCATATTTCATCTGAGGATATTTCCTTTTTCACTATAGCCCTCTATGGGCT
>NW_020265353.1:0-1934 GCF_003255815.1 Theropithecus gelada | reverse complement strand
CAGTTTCAGCTTTCTACTTATGGCTAGCCAATTTTCCCAGCACCATTTATTCAATAGGGAATCCTTTCCCCATTTCTTGTTTCTCTCAGGTTTGTCAAAGATCAGATGGCTGTAGATGTGTGGTATTATTTCTGAGGACTCTGTTCTGTTCCATTGGTCTATATCTCTGTTTTGGTACCAGTACCATGCTGTTTTGGTTACTGTAGCCTTGTAGTATAGTTTGAAGTCAGGTAACGTGATGCCTCCAGCTTTGTTCTTTTGACTTAGGATTGTCTTGGAGATGCGAGCTCTTTTTTGGTTCCATATGAACTTTAAAGCAGTTTTTTCCAATTCTGTGAAGAAACTCATTGGTAGCTTGATGGGGATGGCATTGAATCTATAAATGACCTTGGGCAGTATGGCCATTTTCACGATATTGATTCTTCCTATCCATGAGCATGGTATGTTCTTCCATTTGTTTGTGTCCTCTTTTATTTCACTGAGCAGTGGTTTGTAGTTCTCCTTGAAGAGGTCCTTTCCATCCCTTGTAAGTTGGATTCCTAGGTATTTTATTCTCTTTGAAGCAATTGTGAATGGAAATTCATTCATGATTTGGCTCTCTGTTTGTCTGCTACTGGTGTATAAGAATGCTTGTGATTTTTGCACATTAATTTTGTATCCTGAGACTTTGCTGAAGTTGCTTATCAGCTTAAGGAGATTTTGAGCTGAGACAATGGGGTTTTCTAAATATACAATCATGTCATCTGCAAAGAGGGACCATTTGTTCAGCAATATTCTATCTTCTGAAGCCTCTGCTGTTGACACCCAGGCAAACAGGGTCTGGAGTGGACCTCAAGCAATCTCCAACAGACCTACAGCTGAGGGTCCTGACTGTTAGAAGGAAAACTATCCAACAGGAAGGACACCTACACCAAAACCCCATCAGTACGTCACCATCCTCATCAAAGACCAGAGGCAGATAAAACCACAAACATGGGGGAAAAGCAGGGCAGAAAAGCTGGAAATTCAAGAAATAAGAGCGCATCTCCCCCAGCAAAGGAGCGCAGCTCATCGCCAGCAACGGATCAAAGCGTGACGGAGAATGACTTTGACAAGATGAGAGAAGAAGGCTTCAGTCCATCAAACTTCTCAGAGCTAAAGGAGGAATTACGTACCCAGTGCAAAGAAACTAAAAATCTTGAAAAAAAAGTGGAAGAATTGAGAGCTAGAGTAATTAATGCAGAGAAGGTCATAAACAAAATGAAAGAGATGAAAACCATGAAACGAGAAATACGTGACAAATGCACAAGCTTCAGTAACCGACTCGATCAACTGGAAGAAAGAGTATCAGCGATTGAGGATCAAATGAACAAAATGAAGCGAGAAGAGAAACCAAAAGAAAAAAGAAGAAAAAGAAATGAACAAAGCCTGCAAGAAGTATGGGATTATGTAAAAAGACAAAATCTACGTCTGATTGGGGTGCCTGAAAGTGAGGAGGAAAATGGAACCAAGTTGGAAAACACTCTTCAGGATATCATCCAGGAGAACTTCCCCAACCTAGTAGGGCAGGCCAACATTCAAATCCAGGAAATACAGAGAATGCCACAAAGATACTCCTCAAGAAGAGCAACTCCAAGACACATAATTGCCAGATTCACCAAAGTTGAAATGAAGGAAAAAGTCTTAAGGGCAGCCAGAGAGAAAGGTCGGGTTACCCACAGAGGGAAGCCCATCAGACTAACAGCAGATCTCTCAGCAGAAACTCTACAAGCCAGAAGAGAGTGGGGGCCAATATTCAACATTCTTAAAGAAAAGAATTTTAAACCCAGAATTTCATATCCAGCCAAACTAAGTTTCATAAGTGAAGGAGAAATAAAATCCTTTACAGATAAGCAAATGCTTAGAGATTTTGTCACCACTAGGCCTGCCTTACAAGAGACCCTGAAGGAAGCACT
>NW_020265352.1:0-1934 GCF_003255815.1 Theropithecus gelada | reverse complement strand
ATCCCAGGGACTGATCCACCTGTAAGAGGGCAGCATGAGACTGCCCCATTGTCCCCAGAGAGTCCCCTCAGTCATGGGCTCCGACCAGGGTGCAGGTGGGCCCAGAAGCCTGGCCCAGCATGGGTGTGGCTGCCCATTGGTCCTCTGAAGAGCCTCAGGGGCTTGTGGCAGCTGGTGTGTGTCTGGGCTTGGAAGTAGAGGATGACCCCCAGCCAGAGGGCAGGGGACACTTGTTTTGTATTCCAGTCCTCAGCAAGGACAGGGACCCCAGGCTCTGGGCACCCCAGCTCTGCCCGCTCCTACCCACAGCCAACCACCATTTGGCCAAAGCAAGTCACCCCGGCTCCCACAGAGGGAACCATCCTCCCCACCTCCTGATGTTTGCCTGCACCGGTCAAGTTCCATTCTGGAAAAATTCTCCACATCCTTGGGAAGGCACCTCCTCCTAGACTCCTTTCCAGAGCTGTCGTCCCCACTTCCATTTTCTACCTATCATTCCATACAGAGACCAGCTTCTTCCCTGGGCCAGGGCTGCTCTGGAGGCAGGGAGAGTGTGGTCAGGCCATGGGGTGTAGCAGAGCACCGGGTATAGACCAGGCTCTCCAGGCACACCTGGGCAGAGAAGTCAGAGACCCGCAGGTGAGTGCCCCTCCTTCCAGCCCCACCCACCACACAGGCAGAAAGAGGGAGGCTCCACAAGGAGGCTGAGGTAAACAGGGGAGCCTGGGTCACCTCTGTCTGATCTCCTGCCCTCCTGGGAGAAAGCCAGAGGTTGGATCTGGGAAGTGTTGAGAGCCCTGGCCCAGTCCTGGTTTCACTGATGAGGCTCGGGGAGGGGCTGGGTCAGCCCAAGTCACTGAGTCCATAAGGGAGGGCCCTTACCATAACCCAGGACCTAGAGCTAGCCGAGGCCACATCCCTTTCCCATGTAGACCAAGGCCCGGGCATGAACTGGCTTCTGGCTTCTAAGGCCGAGGCTCAGCTCACCTCTCCCTCCCCTTGCCTGCAGCTGTTGTCACAAATCAAAAGTGAGTTTTTTCCCCGAGGGGCTGGAGGTCCAGCTCCTTGGACTGGACCAGATGGCCAATCCAAACAAGTACCTGTGTGTCCCCACCAGCCAGGAATTCTCATGCCAAGCAGCAGCTGGGGGCACCAGGATACCCGGGGGGATTCCAGGGATGAGCCCTCCTGGAGGCTCCCACAGCAGCACTGTCACCCCCAGACCTGCCATAAGCCCTGTGTCCATCCAGCCTTAGAGAACCTGGTCCCTCACACGTGTTCTTTTCTAATTTCTGGATTGGGAAATGGAGGCAAATTCTGGGTACTAGAGTCAGAACTAAGACAAGACTGAATAGAGGCAGGCCTGGGGTCCTGAGAGGCAGAGACGTGAAACCCTCTAGAGTGTGTGGGGAGCTGGGTGTGTGTTCTGGCCAGTTGCTTCTCCCTGTGCCTCAGTGTTCCAGGTACCCTCAGAGGGGCTGAGATCCTGGGGATGCCTGGAGCCTGGCTGCATGGCCTGGCCACCCTGATGCCCTTGTGTTCTCCATGGCAGGCCAGCAAGGCCGAGGAGAATGGCTCCGACAGCTTCATGCACTCCATGGACCCACAGCTGGAGCGGCAAATGGAGACCACCCAGAGCCTGGTGGACTCCTATGTGGCCTTTGTCAACAAGACCATGTGGGACCTCCTGGTTGGTCTCATGCCCAAGACCACCATGCACCTCATGATCAACAATGTGCATGCACCACGTCATGGGGACAGAGGCTCCTGCGGCACTGGGGATGCAGGTGGCCATGTTGGCCTGGTGGAAATGCCAACCAGCCCTATGGGACCAGGTCCAGGGAGAGGAGCACAGTCAAGTCCAGAGCTGTCCCATAGAACTAGAATGTGGGACTGGGCACAGTGGCCCATGCCTGTAATCCCAGCACTTTGGG
>NW_020265351.1:0-1935 GCF_003255815.1 Theropithecus gelada | reverse complement strand
CTATGGTGAAAAAGGAAATATCCTCAGATGAAATCTGGAAAGAAGCTTTCTGTGAAACTGCTCTGTGATGTGTGACTTCTTCTCACAGAGTTACATCTGTATTTCGTGGATCTCTTTGCTAGCCTTATTTCTGTGGAATCTGAGAACAGATACTTCGGTTCCCTTTGAAGACTATAGGGCCAAAGGAAATATCCTCCGATAACAAAGAGAAAGAAGTTTTCTGAGAAACTTCTTTGTGTTCTGCGAAATCATCTCGCAGAGTTAGAGCATTCCCCTCAAGAAGCCTTTCGCTAAGACAGTTCTTGTGGAATTGGCAAAGTGATATTTGGAAGCCCATAGAGGGCTACGGTCAAAAAGGAAATATCCTCAGATGAAATCTGGAAAGAAGCTTTCTGAGAAACTGCTTAGTGTTCTGTTAATTCACCTCACAGAGTTACATCTGTATTTCGTGGATCGCTTTGCTAGCTTTCTTTCTGTGGAATCTGAGAACAGATGTTTCGGATCCCTTTGAAGCCTATAAGGCCAAAGGAAATATACTCCGATAACAAAGAGCAAGAAGCTTTCTGAGAAACTTCTTTGTGTTCTGTGAAATTATCTCATAGAGTTACAGCTTTCCCGTCAAGAAGCCCTTCGCTAAGACAGTTCTTGTGGAATTGGCAAAGTGAGATTTGGAAGCCCATAGAGGGCTATGGTGAAAAATTAAATATCCTCAGATGTAATCTGGAAAGAAGCTTTCTGAGAAACTGCTTAGCGTTCTGTTAATTCATCTCACAGAGTTACATCTGTATTTCCTGGATCTCTTTGCTAGCCTTCTTTCTGTGGAATCTGAGAACAGATATTTCGGATCCCTTTGAAGACTATAGGCCCAAAGGAAATAGCCTCCGATAACAAAGAGAAGGAAGCTTTCTGAGAAACTTCTTCGTGTTCTGTGAAATCATCTCACAGAGTTACAGCTTTCCCCTCAAGAAGCCTTTCGAGAAGACAGTTCTTGTGGAATTGACAAAGTGATATTTGGAAGCCCATAGAGGGCTATGGTGAAAAAGGAACTATCCTCAGATGAAATCTGGAAAGAAGCTTTCTGAGAAACTGCTTAGTGTTCTGTTAATTCATCTCACAGAGTTACATCTGTAATATCGTGGATCTCTTTGCTAGCCTTCTTTCTGTGGAATCTGAGAAAAGATATTTCGGATCCCTGTGAAAACTGTAGGGCCAAAGTAAATATCCTCTGATAACAAAGAGAAAGCAGCTTTCTGAGAAACTTCTTTGTGTTCTGTGAAATCATCTCACAGTGTTACAGCTTTCCCCTCAAGAAGCCTTTCGCTAAGACAGTCCTTGTGGAATTGGCAAAGTGATATTTGGAAGCCCATAGAGGGCTATGGTGAAAAAGGAACTATCCTCAGATGAAATCTGGAAAGAAGCTTTCTGGAAAACTGCTTAGTGTTCTGTTAATTCATCTCACAGAGTTACATCTGTATTTCGTGGATCTCTTTGCTAGCCTTTTTTCTGTGGAATCTGAGAACAGGTATTTCGGATCGCTTTGAAGACTATAGGACCAAAGGAAATATCCTCCGATAACAAAGAGAAAGAAGCTTTCTGAGAAACTTCTTTGTGTTCTGTGAAGTCTTGTCACAGAGTTACAGCTTTCCTCTCAAGAAGCCTTTCGCTAAGACAGTTCTTGTGGGATTGGGAAATTGATATTTGGAAGCCCATAGAGGGCTATGGTGAAAAAGGAAATATCCTCAGATGAAATCTGGAAAGAAGCTTTCTGAGAAACTGCTTAGTGTTCTGTTAATTCATCTCACAGAGTTACATCTGTATTTCGTGGATCTCTTTGCTAGCCTTATTTCCGTGGAATCTGAGAAGAGATATTTCTGATCCCTTAAAAGAATATAGGGCCAAAGGAAATATCCTCCGATAACAAAGAGAAAGAAGTTT
>NW_020265350.1:0-8202 GCF_003255815.1 Theropithecus gelada | reverse complement strand
GGCCAAATTAAATATCCTCCGATAACAAAGAGAAAGAAGATTTCTGAGAAACTTCTTTGTGTTCTGTGAAATCATCTCACAGAGTTACAGATTTCCCCTCAAGAAGCCTTTTGCTAAGACAGTTCTTGTGGAATTGGCAAAGTGATATTTGGAAGCCCATACAGGGCTATGGTGAAAAAGGAAATATTCTCAGATGAAATCTGGAAAGAAGATTTCTGAGAAACTGCTTAGTGTTCTGTTAATTCATCTCACAGAGTTCCATCTGTATTTCGTGGATCTCTTTGCTAGCCTTATTTCTGTGGAATCTGAGAACAGATATTTCGGATCCCTTTGAAGACTATAGGGCCAAAGGAAATATCCTCTGATAACAAAGAGAAAGAAGCTGTCTGAGAAACTCCTTTGTGTTCTGTTAAATCATCTCACAGAGTTACAGCTTCCCCTAAAGAAGCCTTTCCCTAGGACAGTTCTTGTGGAATTGTCAAAGTGATATTTGGAAGCCCGTAGAGGGCTATGGTGAAAAAGGAAATATCCTCAGATGAAATCTGGAAAGAAGTTTCTCAGAAACTGCTTATTGTTCTGTTAATTCATCTCACAGAGTTATATCTATATTTCGTGGTTCTCTTTGCTAGCCTTATTTCTCTGGAATCTGAGAATAGATATTGCATATCCCTTTGAAGACTATAGGTCCAAAGGAAATATCCTCCGATAACAAAGTGAAAGAAGCTTTCTGAGGAACATCTTTGTGTTTTGTGAAATCATCTCACAGAGTTACAGCCTTCCCCTCAAGAAACCTTTCGCTAAGACAGTTGTTGTGGAATTGGCCATGTGATATTTCGAAGCCCATTGAGGGCTATGGTGAAAAAGGAAATATCCTCAGATGAAATCTGGAAAGAAGCTTTCTGAGAAACTGCTCTGTGTTGTGTGACTTTCACTCACAGAGTTACATCTGTATTTCGTGGATCTCCTTGGTAGCCTTATTTCTGTGGAATCAGAGAACAGATATTTCGGATCCCTTTGAAGATTATAGGGCCAAAGTAAATATCGTCAGATAACAAAGAGAAAGAAGCTGTCTGAGAATCTCCTTTGTGTTCTGTTAAATCATCTCACAGAGTTACAGCCTTCCCCTCAAGAAACCTTTCGTTAGACAGTTCTTGTGGAATTGGCAATGTGATATTTAGAAGCCCTTTGAGGGCTATTGTGAAAAAGGAAATATCCTCAGATGAAATCTGGAAAGAAGCTTTCTGAGAAACTGCTCTGTGTTGTGTGACTTTCACTCACAGAGTTACATCTGTATTTCGTGGATCTGCTTGCCAGCCTTATTTCTGTGGAATCAGAGAACAGATATTTCGGATCCCTTTGAAGACTGTAGGGCCAAAGGAAATATCCTCCGATAACAAAGAGAAAGAAGCTCTATGAGAAACTTCTTTGTGTTCTGTGAAATCATCACACAGAGTTAAAGCTTATCCCTCAAGAAGCCTTTCGCTAAGACAGTTATTGTGGAATTGGCAAAGTGATATTTGGAAGCCCATAGAGGGCTATGTTGAAAAAGGAAATATCCTCAGATGAAATCTGGAAAGAAGCTTTCTGAGAAACTGCTTAGTGTTCCGTTAATTCATCTCACAGAGTTACATCTGTATTTCGTGGATCTCTTTGCGAGCCTTATTTCTGTGGATTCTGAGAACAGATATTTCGGATCCCTTTGAAGACTATGGGGCCAAAGGAAATATCCTCCGATAAGAACGGGAAAGAAACTTACGGAGAAACTTCTTTGTGTTCTCTGAAATCAGGTCACAGAGTTACAGCTTTCCCCTCAAGAAGCCTTTCGCTAAGACAGTTCTTTTGGTATTGGCAAAGTGATATTTGGAAGCCCATAGAGGGCTATGGTAAAAAAGGAAATATCCTCAGATGAAATCTGGAAAGAAGCTTTATGACAAACTGTTCTGTGATGCGTGACTTCCACTCACAGAGTTACATCTGTATTTCGTGGATCTCCCTGCTAGCCTTATTTCTGTGGAATCTGAGAACAGATATTTCGGATCCCTTTGAAGACTATGGGGCCAAAGGAAATATCCTCCGATAAGAAAGGGAAAGAAACTTTCGGAGAAACTTCTTTGTGTTCTCTGTAATCAGGTCACAGAGTTACAGCTTTCCCCTCAAGAAGCCTTTCGCTAAGACAGTTCTTGTGGAATTGGCAAAGTGATATTTGGAAGCCCATAGAGGGCTATGGTGAAAAAGGAAATATCCTCAGATGAAATATGGAAAGAAGCTTTCAGACAAACTGTTCTGTGATGTGTGACTACAACTCACAGAGTTACCTCTTTATTTCGTGGATCTCCTTGCTAGCCTTATTTCTGAGGAATCTGAGAACAGATATTTCCGATCCCTTTGAAGACTATAGGGTCAAAGGAAATATCCTCCGATAACAAAGAGAAAGAAGCTCTATGAGAAACTTCTTTGCGTTCTGTGAAATCATCTCACAGAGTTACAGCTTATCCCTCAAGAAGCCTTTCACTAAGACAGTTACTGTGTAATTGGCAAAGTGATATTTGGAAGTCCATAGAGGGCTACGTTGAAAAAGGAAATATCCTCAGATGAAATCTGGAAAGAAGCTTTCTGAGAAACTGCTTAGTGTTCTGTTAATTCATCTCACAGAGTTACATCTCTATGTCGTGGATCTCTTTGCAAGCCTTATTTCTGTGGAATCTGAGAACAGATATTTCGGATCCCTTTGAAGACTATGTGGCCAATGGAAATATCCTCCGATAAGAAAGGGAAAGAAACTTTCGGAGAAACTTCTTTGGGTTCTCTGAAATCAGGTAACAGAGTTACAGCTTTCCCCTCAAGAAGCCTTTCGCTAAGACAGTTCTTGTGGAATTGGCAAAGTGATATTTGGAAGCCCATGGAGGGCTATGGTGAAAAAGGAAATATCCTCAGATGAAATCTGGAAAGAAGTTTCTGACAAACTGTTATGTGATGTGTGACTTCCACTCACAGGGTTACATCTGTATTTCGTGGATCTCCTTGCTAGCCTTCTTTCTGTGGAATCTGAGGACAGATATTTCGGATCCCTTTGAAGACTATAGGGCCAAAGGAAATATCCTCCGATAACAAAGAGAAAGAAGCTTTCTGAGAAACTTCTTTGTGTTCTGTGAAATCATCTCTCAGAGTTGCAGCTTTCCTTTCAAGAAGCCTTTCGCTAAGACAGTTCTTGTGGAATTGGTAAAGTGATATTTGGAAGCCCTTAGAGGGCTATGGTGAAAAAGGAAATATCCTCTGATGAAATCTGGAAAGAAGCTTTCTGAGAAACTGCCCTGTCATGTTTGATTTCCACTCACAGAGTTACATCTGTATTTCATTGATCCCTTTGCTAGCCTTATTTCTGTGGAATCTGAGAACAAATATTTCGGATCCCTTTAAAAACTACAGGGCCAAAGGAAATATCCTCCGATAACAAAGAGAAAGAAACTTTCTGAGAAACTTCTTTGTGTTCTGTGAAATCATCTCACAGACTTACAGCTTTCCCCTCAAGAAGTCTTTCTCTATGACAGTTCTTTTGGAATTGGCAAAGTGATATTTGGAAGCCCATAGAGGGCTATGGTGAAAAAGGAAATATCCAGAGATGAAATCTGGAAAGAAGCTTTCTGAAAACTGCTTAGTGTTCTGTTAATTCATCTTACAGAGTTACATCTGTATTTCGTGGATCTCTTTGCTAGCCTTATTTCTGTGGAATCTGAGAACAGATATTTGGGATCCCTTTGAAGACTATAGGGCCAAAGGAAATATCCTCCGATAACAACGAGAAAGAAGCTTTCTGAGAAACTTCTTTGTGTTCTGTGTAATCACCTCACAGAGTTACAGCTTTCCCCTCAAGAAGCCTTTCACTAAGACAGTTCTTGTGGAATTGGCAAAGTGATATTTGCAAGCCCATAGACGGCTATGCTGAAAAAGGAAATATCCTCTGATGAAATCTGGAAAGAAGCTTTCTGAGAAAGTGCTTAGTGTTCTCTTAATTCATCTCACAGAGGTACATCTGTATTTCGTGGAATTTTTTGCTAGCCTTATTTCAGTGGAATCGGAGAACAGATATTTGGGATCCCTTTGTAGACTATAGGGCCAAAGGAAATATCCTCCGATAACAAAGAGAAAGAAGCTTTCTGAAAAACTTCCTTGTGTTCTGTGAAATAATCTCACAGAGTTACACCTTTCCCCTAAAGAAGCCTTTCGCTGACACAGTTGTTGTGGATTTGGCAAAGTGATATTTACAAGCCCATAGAGGACTATGTTGAAAAACTAAATATCCTCGGATGAAATCTGGAAAGAGGCATTCTGAGAAACTGCTTAGTTTTCTGTTAATTCATCTGACGGAGTTACATCTGTATTTCGTGAATCTTTGCTAGCCTTATTTCTGTGGAATCTGAGAACAGGTATTTCGGATCCCTTTGAAGACTATAGGGCCAAAGGAAATATCCTCCGAGAACAAAGAGAAGGAAGCTTTATGAGAAACTTCTTTGTGTTCTGTGATATCATCTCACAGAGTCACAGCTTTCCCCTCAAGAAGCCTTTCGCTTAGACAGTTCTTGTGGAATTGGCAAAGTGATATTTGGAAGCCCATAGAGGGCTATGGTGAAAAAGGAAATATCCTCGGATGAAATCTGGAAAAAAGGATTCTGAGAAACTGCTTAGTGATCTGTTAATTCATCTCACAGAGTTACATCTGTATTTCGTGGATCTCTTTGCTAGCCTTATTTCTGTGGAATCTGAGAACAGATATTTCGGATCCCATTGAAGACAATAGGGCCAAAGGAAATATCCTCCGATGACAAAGAGAAAGAAGCTTTCTGAGAAACTTCTTTGTGTTCTGTGAAATCATCTCACAGAGTTACAGCTTTCCCCTCAAGAAGCCTTTCGCTAAGGCAGTTCTTGTGGAATTGGCAAAGTAATATTTGGAAGCCCATAGAGGGCTATGGTGAAAAAGGAAATATCCTCGGATGAAATCTGGAAAGAAGCTTTCTGAAAACTGCTTAGTGTTCTGTTAATTCATCTTACAGAGTTACATCTGTATTTCGTGGATGACTTTGCTAGCCTTATTTGTGTGGAATCTGAGAACAGATAATTTGGATCCCTTCGAAGACTATAGGGCCAAAGGAAATATCCTTCGATAACACAGAGAAAGAAGCTTTCTGAGAAACTTCTTTGTGTTCTGTGAAATTATCTCACAGAGCTACAGCTTTCCCCTCAAGAAGGCTTTCGCTAAGACAATTCTTGTGGAATTGGCAAAGTGATATTTGGAAGACTGTAGAGGGCTATGTTGAAAGAGGAAATATCCTCGGATGAAATCTGGAAAGAAGCTTTCTGAGAAACTGCTTAGTGTTCTGTTAATTCATCTCACAGAGTTACATCTGTATTTCGTGGATCTCCTTGCTGGCTTTATTTCTGTGGAATGTGAGAACAGATATTTCAAATCTCTTTGAAGACCATAGCGCCAAGGGAAATATCCTCGGATAACAAAGAGAAAGAAGCTTTCTGAGAAACTTCTTTGTGTTCTGTGAAATCATCTCACGGAGTTACAGCTTTCCCCTCAAGAAGCCTTTCGCTAAGACAGTTGTTGTGGAATTGGCAAAGTGATATTTGGAAGCCCATAGAGGGCTATTGTGAAAAACGAAATATCCTGGGATGAAATCTGTAAAGAAGTTTTCTGAGAAACTGCTTCGTGTTCTGTTAATTTATCTCACAGAATTACATCTGTGTTTCGTGGGTCTCTTTGCTTGCCTTATTTCTGTGCAATCTGAGAACAGATATTTCGGATCCCTTTGAAGAATATAGGGCCAAAGGAAATATCCTCCGATAACAAAGAGAAAGAAGCTTTCTGAGAAACTTCTTTGTGTTCTGTGAAATCATCTCACAGAGTTACAGCTTTCCCCTCAAGAAGCCTTTCCCTAAGACAGTTCTTGTGGAATTGGCAAAGTGATATTTGGAAGCCCATAGACGGCTATGGTGAAAAAGGAAATATCCTCGGATGAAATCTGGAAAGAAGCTTTCTGAGAAACTGCTTAGTGTTCTGTTAATTCATCTCACAGAGTTACATGTGTATTTCGTGGATCTCTTTTCTAGCCTTATTTCTGTGAAATCTGAGAACAGATATTTCGGATCCCTTTGAAGACGATAGGGCCAAAGGAAATATCCTCCAATTACAAAGAGAAAGCAGCTTTCTGAGAAACTTCTTTGTGTCCTGTGACATCATCTCACAGAGTTACATCTGTATTTCGAGGATCTCCTTGCTAGTCTTATTTCTGTGGAATCTGAGAACAGATATTTCCGATCCCTTTGAAGACTATAGGGCCAAAGGAAATATCCTCCGATAACAAAGAGAAAGAAGCTTTCTGAGAAACTTCCTTGTGTTCTGTGAAATCATCTCACAGAGATGCAGCTTTCCCTTAAAGAAGCCTTTCGCTAACACAGTTGTTGTGGATTTGGCAAAGTGATATTTACAAGCCCATAGAGGACTATGTTGAAAAACGAAATATCCTCGGATGAAATCTGGAAAGAGGCATTCTGAGAACCTGCTTAGTTTTCTGTTAATTCATCTGAAGGAGTTACATCTGTATTTCGTGGATCTCTTTGCTAGCCTTATTTCTGAGGAATCTGAGAACAGGTATTTCGGATCCCTTTGAAGACTATAGGGCCAAAGGAAATATCCTCCGAGAACAAAGAGAAGGAAGCTTTCTGAGAAACTTCTTTCTGTTCTGTGAAATCATCTCACAGAGTCACAGCTTTCCCCTCAAGAAGCCTTTCGCTTAGACAGTTCTTGTGTAATTGGCAAAGTGATATTTGGAAGCCCATAGAGGGCTCTGGTGAAAAAGGAAATATCCTCGGATGAAATATGGAAAGAAGCTTTCTGAGAAACTGCTTAGTGATCTGTTAATGCGTCTCACAGAGTTACATCTGTATTTCGTGGATCTCTTTGCTACCCTTATTTCTCTGGAATCTGAGAACAGATATTTAGGATCCCATTGAAGACAATAGGGCCAAAGGAAATATCCTCCGATGACAAAGAGAAAGAAGCTTTCTGAGAAACTTCTTTGTGTTCTGTGAAATCATCTCATAGAGTTACAGCTTTCCCCTCAAGAAGCCTTTTGCTAAGACAGTTCTTGAGGAATTGGCAAAGTGATATTTGGAAGCCCATAGAGGGCTATGGTGAAAAAGGAAATATCCTCGGATGAAATCTGGAAAGAAGCTTTGTGAGAAACTGCTTAGTGTTCTGTTAATTCATCTCACAGAGTTACATCTATATTTATGGATCTCTTTGAAAGCCTTATTTCTGTGAAATCTGAGAACAGATATTTCGGATCCCTTTGAAGACTATAGGGCCAAATGAAATATCCTCCGATAACAAAGAGAAAGAAGATTTCTGAGAAAATTCTTTGTGTTCTGTGAAATCATCTCACAGAGTTACAGCTTTCCGGTTAAGAAGCCTTTCGCTAAGACAGTTCTTGTGGAATTGACAGAGTGATATTTGGAAGCCCATAGAGGGCTACGGGGAAAAAGGAAATATCCTCGGATGAAATCTGGAAAGAAGCTTTGTGAGAAACTGCTTAGTGTTCTGTTAATTCATCTCACAGAGTTACATCTGTATTTCGTGGATCTCTTTGCTAGCCTTATTTCTGTGGAATTTGAGAACAGATATTTCGGATCCCTTTGAAGACTATAGGGCCAAAGGAAATATCCTCCGATAACAAAGAGAAAGAAGCTTTCTGAGAAACTTCTTTGTGTTGTTTGAAATCATCTCACAGAGTTACACCTTTTCCCTCAAGAAGCCTTTCGCTAAGACAGTTCTTGTGGAATTGGCGAAGTGATATTTGGAAGCCCGTAGAGGGCTATGGTGAAAAAGCAAATGTTCTCGGATGAAATCTGAAAGAAGCTTTCTGAGAAACTGCTTAGTGTTCTGTTAATTCATCTCACAGAGTCACATCTGTATTTCGTAGATCTCCTTGCTAGCCTTATTTCTGTGGAATCTGAGAACAGATATTTCGGATCTCTTTGAAGACGATAGGGCCAAAGGAAATATCCTCTGATAACAAAGAGAAAGAAGCTTTCTGAGAAACTTCTTTGTGTTCTGTGAAATCATCTCACAGAGTTACATCTTTCCCCTCAAGAAGCCTTTCCCTAAGACAGTTCTTGTGGAATTGGAAAAGTGATATTTGG
>NW_020265349.1:0-14447 GCF_003255815.1 Theropithecus gelada | reverse complement strand
ATTACACAGGGTAGGGCCCCTCCGATGAGACTTTGTGGTTTGTAGGGCGACCTCCCCAGGCCCCTTAGGTAGGAATATGGGCAGGAGAAGAAAAAGGTCAAAGTTTAGTCCTCAAGGCACAGACTTATGTTCTTGACCCTCCTTCCATCTGGTGGTACATTCAGGTTAACAGAAAAATCCTGTGTATTCCACAGTCAGTCTGTTCTCCCTTCTCCTGGCTAAAGGGTTCTAGGTGTGTGTAGGACACAGCGGGGATGGTTATTCCTTCGGGGAGCTTCATCCTGTTTCTCCTCCTTCTGATGTCCAAATTCCTGCCTCACACACTGGGGTCTTTTGCTCTGTCATTCACACATTAACACAAGGCCTGGATGCAGAAGGCTGATTCCTGTTAGTGCCTGTGATGGCAGCAGCAGGCCATCTGGTTCGGCCTGGCCACGGCCCTCGCGCAGGCTGCTGCAGGGCGGTGCAGGGAAGAGGTGGACAGCCCCCTCCCTCCACTCGTTGCCCTGGGGGCCGCCGGGGTGGAGCTAGGCCGGGTCCAGTTCGCCCACTGCCCCGGGGGCAAGGGCGCACTGGGGGAGTAGCTCCTCGGGGCAGAAAGGGGCCTGATGAGGAGCTGGGTGGCAATCGGGGATCCGGGGCAGGAAGTGATAGTCACACCCACTTAGGGGACTTGGCCAGCTGGGCAGCCACTGTGCCCACCCCACGGAGGGTGCCGGGTTCTCGGGCCGCGGGAGGAGGCTCTGCGTGTGGGCTGCCCAGACCTTATCCCTGGAATCTGCCTGGCGTCGGGGTGACTGCCAAACCTGTCATTCCTGACGGTGGGGCCAGGGGCCCACGATCCACTCTGCCCTGGGCCACCCTTGAGTACTGGGCAACAGGGGGAGCTCGTGGCCATGTTGCCCCTGCCCTGGATGCTGGCCTGGGCCCAGCAAGGAGCTGGAGCCCCTGCCTCAGGCTGCAAGGGGTCACAGTTGGGGTTGTGTGCTCCACGGGATGGATGGGAGCCAGTAGCAGGCAGTAGCACCGCCAGTCTATCCCGCGCGTCTGCAGCTGTCCAAGTTGGGGCGGGACACGAGCCTCTGTTTGCTCTTGGAGGGCTGAGAGTAGGCTGGAGCCCTGCATGCTTCTAGGTGCTGCTGCGCTTGCAGAAGCCCCCGGAACCCGGGCTGCAGACCGGGGCCACCAGCTCGATGGAGTAGGCAGGAGCCCCCACCCTGCGCACCTGCAGTCGCCCAAATCTGCGGCAGCCTCTGGCATCCCTGCAGTCTTGGGAGCAGGGAAGGCCCCGCCTGCCCTTGCAGGCTTGGAAGTGCCTGCTCCCGCTGCCTGGGTTCTCTCTGCTGTGGGCCCGGGCTCTGATCTTGGCACAAAGTCAGGGCAAGCCCTGACACCATGAATGGCAGGGTTGTGAGACCCAAGCAGTTTAGCTGACCTGCTCAAGGACACATTCTGTGCACAGTGGCTGAGCCTGCCCCTGCCACATCCAGGAGACTTCAGAGTCCTCCTGACCCCAGCTGTGCTGTGCTCCTCCTTCCGCTGTGGGTCCAAGGCATAGTTTATACCAGGATTCCTCCATGTTTGGGAAACTTTCAGGGGGCACCACTGCTGTTATTTCTCCTCTTTTTCTCAAGTTTTAGCAAAAAGTTCCATCCATGGGTAGCATTCTTTAGAATTTAGACTTGTCAATGATCAGCAAGAATTTAGACTTTGTCAGTCTCAAGAAAATGATTATAAATTCCATACAGTGTTCTGGCCGGGCACAGTGGCTAACGCCTGTTTTCCCAGCACTTTGGGAGGCCGAGGCAGGTAGATCACGAGGTCAGGACTTCAAGCTCAGCCTGGCCAAGATGGTGAAACCCCGTCTCTACTAAAAATACAAAAACAAAACAAAACAAAAAATTAGCCGGGCTTGGTGGCAGGCGCCTGTAATCCCAGCTATTCTGGAGGCTGAGGCAGAGAATTGCTTAAGTCTGGAGGGGCGGAGGTTACAGTGAGCCAAGAGCCCGCCACCGCACTCCAGCCTGGGCGACAGAGAGAGACTCCGTCTCAAAACAAAAACAAAAACAAACAAACAAAAAAATCCATACAGTGTTTCAGGACTATCTGACAAGCAAGAACACTAATAGCTTAGTTCATTAGATGCCTTCCAGCAACAGGGTGCTACTTAACTCAGGGCTGCAAGTCCCTAGACTGATTATCTGCAAATGCAGCCATCTGCTTCCTGCTGTGACACTTCATTCCTCTGCCCCAGCTGCACTGCAGACAGACGCTGCGGAGACCTCGCTTTCTCAGGGTGGCACTGTGTGGAAGCCAGGACTCACCCGGCTCTGTTCCCACAGGGCGGCAGGTTTTCATTTTAACAGAGTTACAGAATCATCTACACGGATGTGTCACCCTGAGAGCTGTAATCTCCAGGAAACGTCATCATCCATGTGAGGAGCACAGCTTCCTGTGTGTTCTGTTTTGATTTGGGTTTTGATTTTTAATTACTTCCAGTGAAAATCTTTTAATGAAAATCTTTCTTCAAATTTTGAAAAGTAGACAGCAACCTGCAACACATAGGCAGATGATCAATAAATAGTCCTTTCACTGAAGAGTGGTGTGAATTCGCTAGTTAAGACCTACCTATTAGATACGTTTAAAGAAATGTGTTTCAATGGAAAGCTACAGCACATACTTCTAGACTGTTAATTGTCTTTGAACTATTTTACAATTCTTTGCAAATTGCAGGTAACTGATGGAGATATATAGACATAGATCAATCGATCGATCTGTCTATCTCTCTATCTATCTATTTATCTATCTATCTGTCTGTCTGTCTGTCTATCTATATTCTACCCTGTATAGTAGTAATTTTTACTGGATTCTTTGTCCTGTAAAAAAATTTAAAAAATAAATAAATGAAAAACAGTTTTCTTTCCATGTGCAGTTCATTTCAAAATTCCTTTACTCCATATAAATTTGTATCATTTTCGCTTTTCCTTTAAACTATTTCTGACCTCTGCCTAGTTCCTTCCTAACATATGTGTAAAATAAAATATTTAACACTTGTGCATTTTAATATCTTGGTGCAAGTCATGATTTTACCTTTTTCTGAAAATTATCTTTCAGATAATATACAGAGATAAAGAACATGCTGTACTGTTTAGATTTTTTAATTTTGCAAGAGACCAGAATTTTATTATTATCCAAATCAATGTTCCTGAGCATCTGGGGAGCAGAAGTTTTAAGGAAATCTTGGTGCGTGCGTGGGAAGCCGTTGAGCCGGTAGTGCTGATTGGCCAGTGATGAAATCCCAGGGAGTCAAAGCTGTCTTCTCGCACTGAGTCAGATCCTGGGTGGGGGCCACAAGTCAGATGAGCCAGTGTATCCATCTGGGTGGTGTCTGCTGATCCATCACATGCAGGGTCTGCAAAATACCTCAAGCACTGATCTCAGGAGCAGTTTAGGGAGGGTCAGAATCTTGTACCCTCCAGCTACATGACTCCTCAACCGGAATTTCTTATCTTGTGGTTATTATTAGCCCTACAAAGGCAATTTAGTCCTCAGGCGAGAAGGAGGTCTGCTTTGGGAAAGGGCTGTTATCGTCTTTGATTTAAACTATAAATTAAGTTTCTCCCAAGGTTAATTCAGTCTATGTCCAAGAATGGACAAGGGGCTGGGCGCGGTGGCTCAAGCCTGTAATCCCAGCACTTTGGGAGGCCGAGACAGGCGGATCACGAGGTCAGGAGATCGAGACCATCCTGGCTAACACAGTGAAACCCCGTCTCTACTAAAAATACAAAAACTAGCCGGGCGTGGTGGTGGGTGCCTGTAGTCCCAGCTACTCGGGAGGCTGAGGCAGGAGAATGGAATAAATCCGGGAGGTGGAGCTTGCAGTGAGCTGAGATCCGGCCGCTGCACTCCAGCCTGGGCGACAGAGTGAGACTCCGTCTCAAAAAAAAAAAAAAAAAAAAAAAGAATGGACAAGGACAGTTTACAGGTTAGAAGCAAGATGGAGTGAATTAATTTAGATCTCTTTCACTGTCTCCGTCATCATTTTGCAAAGGTGGTTTCAATCCCTCCCTTTGTGTTTTATAACACCTCAATCTTTTTTTTTAATTTTATTTTTTAAAATTATACTTTAAGTTCTAGGGTACATGTACATAACGTGCAGGTTTGTTACAGATGTATACTTGTGCCATGTTGGTGTGCTGCACCCATCAACTCGTCAGCACCCATCAACTTGTCATTTACATCAGGTATAACTCCCAATGCCATCCCTCCCCCCTCCCCCCTCCACATAATAGGCCCCGGTGTGTGATGTTCCCCTTCCCGAGTCCAAGTGATCTCATTGTTCAGTTCCCACCTATGAGTGAGAACACGTGGTGTTTGGCTTCCTGTTCTTGCAATAGTTTGCTGAGAATGATGGTTTCCAGCTGCATCCATGTCCCTACAAAGGACACAAACTCATCCTTTTTTATGGCTGCATAGTATTCCATGGTGTATATGTGCCACATTTTCTTAATCCAGTCTGTCACTGATGGACATTCGGGTTGATTCCAAGTCTTTGCTATTGTGAATAGTGCCGCAATGAACATACGTGTGCATGTGTCTTTATAGCAGTATGATTTATAATCCTTTGGGTATATACCCAGTAATGGGATGGCTGGGTCATATGGTACTTCTAGTTCTAGATCCTTGAGGAATCGCCATACTGTTTTCCATAATGGTTGAACTAGTTTACAATCCCACCAACAGTGTAAATGTGTTCCTATTTCTCCACAACCTCTCCATATAACACCTTAATCTTAAGGTTAGCCTAGGAAGATGGGAAAAGACCATGGATTGCTCTGGCGTCTTCCTGCTGACAGGGGCGTAGTGGGAATGGGAGTGAACCCTAAGGAGAGAGAAGTGAACCAATTTGCTGCTGTCTGAGTGACTCCTGCAGGTCTGGCTGGTCTTCCAAGTCTTGCGTGGCAAAAGCATTTAGACCCTCATCTATAGTTTCAGTACAGTATTTAACTGAACAGTGTACCATACAGTAAATAACAAGTCCTAGGATGAGGAGTACAATTCCCAGTTTTAAAAGCAATGATTAGAAAGCATGAGTTTGGGGACTTCTAACCCACAAAGAATTTAGGATTTAATCCAAACTGCAGAAAAAACTCAGTAACAGCTAACAGTAGGTGTACTATAGCTTTCTTTTGAAATATAATTTTTCTCCCTTCAGCCCCCACTTTTATTAAAAACAAATCATGATAGAACTGATTTGTTAGCAAAATAAACTTTAGTTTTCTTCTACTTGGCCTGATTATTTGCATAAAGTGCAGCAAGAATAATTATTTTTCACTTGGCCTCTTTGTTTGTTTGTTTGTTTTTGTTTGTTTGTTTGTTTTTGAGACAGAGTCTCGCTCTGTCACCCAGGCTGAAGTGCAGTGGAGTGATCTCTGCTCACTGCAACCTCTGCATCCTAGGTTCAAGCTATTCTCCTGCCTCAGCCTCCCGAGTAGCTGAGACTACAGGCGCCCACCACTACGCCCGCTAGTTTTTTGTATTTTTAGTAGAGACGGGGTTTTACCACGTTGGCCAGGCTGGTCTTGAACTCCTGACCTTGTGATTCACCTGCCTCAGCCTCTCAAAGTGCTGGGATTACAGGCTTGAGCCATGAAGCCCAGTGACACTTAGGCTCTTTTTAATGGACTTTGATGGAATTCTGTTCCATGAGAAATCTCAGATACGACTTTTTTTTTTTTTTTTTTTTTTTTTTTTTGAGGCGGAGTCTCGCTCTGTCGCCCAGGCTGGAGTGCAGTGGCCAGATCTCAGCTCACTGCAAGCTCCGCCTCCCGGGTTCACGCCATTCTCCTGCCTCAGCCTCCCGAGTAGCTGGGACTACAGGCGCCCGTCACCTCGCCCGGCTAGTTTTTTGTATTTTTAGTAGAGACGGGGTTTCACCGTGTTAGCCAGGATGGTCTCGATCTCCTGACCTCGTGATCCGCCCGTCTCGGCCTCCCAAAGTGCTGGGATTACAGGCTTGAGCCACAGATACGACTTTTTTAAAGCCGAGCCCAGCCATCAGTTTGTACCCTTGAATACCTGTGAGCTGGGTAAATTCCTCTCCTCTTGAGGTCCAAAGATAACTTGGGGCTATCTAAGTGACATTCATTATTTACCACAGGTCAGGAACCTTGTACAGGAACTGTGTAGAAGCAGCATGAGGTCGGATTCCCTAAGAGACTTGTACCTGATTATAAACTGCCAAAGCAAGACAAAACATCTGTGTATGATAGAAGTCTTAAGATAGCCACTATTAAAACTACAATTGACTAGGAATTTTGGTTACTTCTGTGGCATACAACAATTTTGTATAAAAATTATAATTATTAATAACATACAGTAAATTATATCAGAATTAGAGAAGTTTCCCATAATTTTGGAACACACACTAATAACATATCTATACAAATACGGTCCAAAGAAAACCAAACACCATTCACTCTTCTATTTGAAAGTTGTTTCTCTATTCTAATGTCATAATCTCCAGAGTTATTAATTAGAAACCTGCATTGAAGAGCACCTGTTAAATTTTATAGCTGATTATAAAACCATCTTAAAGAGGACTGGCCAGGCGCAGTGGCTCACACTTGTAATCCCAGCACTTTGGGGGACCAAGGTGAGTGAATCACCTGAGGTCAGAAGTTCGAGACCAGCCTAGCCAACATGGTGAAACCCCGTCTCTACTAATAATACAAAAACTAGCCGAGCATGGTGGGCACCTGTAATCCCAGCTGCTCGGGAGGTTGAGGCAGGAGAATTGCTTGAACCCAGCAGGCAGAGAGGTTGCAGTCAGCCGAGATCGTGCCATTGTACTCCAGCCTTGGCAACAAGAGCGAAACTCCGTCTCAAAATACAAAAAAAAGACCAAAATGAGACAGCAATTGTCTGTGGATGACAAAAACATTTTAGGGCAGCCACAGTTAAAGACACAATTGGCAAGGGAATCTGTTACTCTGTGGCACACAGTCATTTAACATAATAATTATAATTATTACTGATAACATATACTAAGTCATATTAGAATTATAGGACTTTTACATAATTTTGAAATATATATCAATAACATATTTATGCAAGTATAGCCCAAAGAAAGCCAAACACCATTTCATATTTGACAATGCTTTCTGTGTGATTTTTATACCAGATAAGCCAAATGTCATTTTTGGACTTTGAAGAATCTAATATCTAAAAGTTAGGTTAAAAAGCGACATAATTTATAATTTGGTTTCGGAAAGTGTGTCAAATATCAAAGATTTAAAACACTGGATATCACAAAATAGCATCCCAGGTCACCATAAGTCATTCATTTGGCCAAAATGATAACTCCAAAACTTTTAAAAAGGAAAAATCTTTACTCAGATAGAGGAGACTTAGCTTTCCAAACAAGACCCAATGAAGATAGCATGAGGCAACTGAGTCTGTCTTTTCTCTCTCCTCCCCTTTTTCCCTGCCATTTACCTAAAAGAGGAAATAAAACCCTTTCATTATCCTTTAATATTACATAAAAATCGTCTTCAAAAGAGAAAACCAAATTTCATGTTTGCATTAGTGCATCTTTAATGCTAAAGCTAGTTTTTAAATAAAATTTTATGTATCTATCCAGTTTTAATTAGTTTGACCATAAGATAAGATTTTCATGAACTTTCTAGAACCCTTTACAATTTTCCATCAAACAGCAGATAAATTTTCTAAGCAAACCCTATTAATCGGACACATGGGACCCTATTAATTGGACACATGGGTCCAGGCTCTGGCCCCATATCAGTATGATTTTAATGTTTTAACCTATGGAGAAAAGCTAAATAATTTCTTTCAAATCTTAGCCAACTCGTCTATACCCACAGATTTTTTTTTTTTTTTTAAGATCAACCCTTTACAAACCCTTTTCAGTTTGAGTAAACTTTTTTGTCCCGTTACTCTCTTTTAGTTAACACAATCTTTAAAACCTTCTGAACCAGACAAAATTACATTTCCTTTAGCAGAAGCCATATTCCCATACCTTCTTAAAATCTTTTACCAAAAACACATTCCCTACACACCATGTATATAAAACTGTTTCTCCAGTGGTCTCAATTTCATGTTACATCGTTAATTCTTAGCAGCTTTTATTTTTAGTGAATACCCTGATAAGTAAATGATTTTAATTATGTACTGGGGTAAAGCCTAGGACATCAGACAGAAGTGAAGATAGGGTCTGACTCTTTTCCTCATAGCTAGGGGCATGGCTGTCCTCAGGTCCCCAGGCCTCGTCTGTAATCTAATGCTCTAAAGTAGGTAAACTGAACAATTTTTCCAAAGGAAACAGTTTGACCTTAAAGCATTTAGCAAATCTGATATCTGACCTTAATTTAGACCAAATGCCTACATTTTCAAGACATGTTATTTTACCAATAATCTTTAAAACCGTCTTTATTTCCAAAAGATTACTAAAGCCACGTGAACAAAAAGGCATTAAAGTTTTTATTTTTCTGACAAAATATTTGATTGACATGCTTATTTTTCTAAGCCAATAATCAGAGCTGTTTTATATATAAACATCACCCACACAACACGTATAAACACGCAGACAGAAAGACAGAAGATTTAGCACTTGTAACATTTTTCATTTGCCAGTTTTCTTAATTGGATTACTGACTCCAGGGTGGAGCCCTTGAAGGAACAGTCAGGAAAGCATGCATTTTTAGGGCCAAAGAAGCAGGAACAGTTGAAGGCAAAGACAGATCCCCAGTGTTAAGGGAGCCCTTTTATACTGGATCCTGAATCCTCAAAAGGAGGAAAATCCTATAGGAGAAGACAGTGCGATGCCTCTATGCACATTTCATGGCAAGGCTGGCCAAAGCCAATCAGTCCATCTCCCACAGGAGCCTCATCTCTCAGTGGAGGGTAGGGACGTTTCCATGCCTTCCACGTGTCCATGAGCTTCTCCGATCCAAGTGTGCAGAGAGTCAAGTATCCCTCCATAACTACTGCTAGCCATCCCCTAAAGTATTTCCTACCTAGTTATTACGCATCAAAGCTCCCTCATAATGTGAAGTAATTTCTTAAAACCCCCAGAACTCAAAACTGTCAGATAACACAATGCAAAACAGAACAGAGCTTTTGATTTTGAGAGGGATCTATCAGCTTTTAGTTCCTAGGGTTTCATGAGGAAAAGAGAGCTTTTGTCCAAAACAGGGTCTGTGGTGCCTCCAGTTTTTTCTAAGGAGTCCCAGGCTACCAGAAGTTATCTCAGGACCTCTCATGTGTGCATTAAGATTAGAAATACAAAAAATGGAGAAAAATAACGCAGTCGACTGAGAAGAAAAGAAACCTTTTCCCAGAAAAACAAGATCCAAGAACAGAACAACATAAATGCCTTTTAAATATACCTATAGCTTGATTATCCATTTTTAATCAAGCTGACTTTTAACCAGAGTGCTCTTAAAAAAAAGTTCTTTTAAATTTCTTACTACCCGACTTTAGCCAGGCAGCCAATATTTCTGGCTTTTGAACTTTACCAAAGGTGACCTCTCAGGTGCTTCAAAGACATGGTAAGCAGTTTCTTTTTTGCAAGATTTAGAATCTCCCCAAGGTAGTTCAGAGAAAGGAAAATTCAAGAGAGGAAATCAGAAACTCCCTGAGAAAACAAAACAAAACAAAACACAGCACAACTCAATAAATGGCAAACTTACACAAACAACAAATCAGAAAGGAATAATTCCAGAAACCAAGAATTGAACCCAGGCCACCGTCATGAAAAGGCAAAGCCTTAGCTACTGAGTTATAGCATTGAGCAGTTTTTATTGCTTTGCCCAGAAGGATCCTAGAGAAGCCAATTTCAAGCTTGCCAAGGCTTTTAACTGGTCAAGAAAATTTTTAGGGTTGTGACATGAACTCTAAAATTCCTGCCCAAACCAAGAAGAAGTGTCCACACATGGTCACAAGGTTAAGCTCTTAAGGACACAAAACAAGACAGAGATATTTCGTCAGGTATTGGTTTCAGGAACCCACAGCAAAATTTGTAACTGACCAGCCTGCTGGGCTGGCTTGTAATGCAGGCTTATGGGGTCCTAAACCCATGTTCTAACCGATGATATCCCTCTCTCCATGACAGAAAACAGAAAAACAAATTCTCAGCACAAAGTACACCAGATTTGCTATAACCTAAGAATAGTCTCACAAATCCCTTGTCTATTAATCAAACTCTTGCAGAGAGACAAATAGTGACGTTTACCATTTACACAGACAGAGAAAGAGAGAGGGAGAGACCAGAAACTTGGCTGGTAAGAATTTCTTACCCTTTTTGCTGGCATGCCAGGTTTCCAGGCTCCCTTTCTCTGCAGCTTCCAGAAGAATGGAGCAGCTCTGATGACCCTGCTTGCTTGTGCCATGGCTGTGGGGTTCAAACCACTTTACAAGAGAAAATCACCCCTTTCTGTTTTATGGAACCATAGACAAGATTCGTAATTTGCAAGATGCTGCCCAAAGGGCTGCGTGGGGAACCCAGTTAACATTTTCCATCCCAGCAAAATATACATGACAAAACTGACATCAGTCACCTCATTCAGCACCCAGTATCAGCCTGGCAAAGCCCAAGCTTTCTCCCGGTGCTCCCTGTTGTCTTTAATCCACCCCAGGTTGGGTGGGATGACCTCCAAAGGGTAATTCACAATGGGGTCTCTGGGCAAGGCGAAGAGTGGATAGTCACCCTGAGACAGGCCTGCTGAGCATTTTTCAGGGCTCACTGAATGTGACCAGACAAATAAGGAGGGTTCTCTGAGTTAGGCCTGCTGAACGTCCATGAGCAATTCCCTCTGAAATCCCTTCCACATATACAAACACACATAAAGACAAGACGAACACAGGGCCTTCCAAATCAGATCCCTAATCAAGAACTCCAAGAGTATCCCTTCCAAACTGTCCTGCTATTCTCCATCTGAGAAATCTCCTCGAGATCTTCCTGATTGAGGAGAAGTCTCCCAAACCAAGGCTCTTTCTACTAGTTAGAAAGAGCCAACTGAGGCTGGGCGCAGTGGCTCATGCCTGTATTCCCAGCACTTTGGGGGGCCAAGGTGGGAGGATCACTTGAGGACAGAAGTTCGAGACCAGCCTGGCCAATGTGGTAAAACCCCATCTCTACTAAAAAATGCAAAAACTAGCCGGGCATGGTGGTGCATGCTTATAGTCCCAGCTACTCAGGAGGCTGAGGCAGGAGAATTGCTTGAATCCAACACAGGAGGCGGAGGCTGTGGCGAGCCAATACTGAGCCACTGCACTCCAGCCTGGGTGCAGAGGGAGACTCTGTCTCAAAAAATAAAAATAAAAATAAAAGAAAGAGCCAACTGAGACCCTGGGGAGCCAAACTGAGACAGACACCCTGAACTGGGGTACAGACACCCCATGGTGGAGCTACAACTGACATCCCTCAGTGGGGCTACAGACACCCCACCAGAAGATACAGAACCAGTCAGCAGAAGGAAGGAGGCGTTGGCAACGCCTAGGATACTCACCAACCCAGACACCCTGCAGTGAGGTTATAGACAGATACCCCACCAGGGGGCTACAGACAGACACCCTGTGATAGGCCTACAGTTAAGGGATGTCTCCCCAGGAATATAACTCTATTGCAATTAAATCCATGCACATTGTGTTGGCAACGCCCCACCAGCAGAGAGAATACCACAGTTAGCCCCCAGTCCAAGAGAACTACGTGGCCGCTTGGTCTGGCCTCAGGATCCATCGCTGGAGTGGGGAGCTACTGAACCATGGGCAGGCAGCCACAAGGGCAATCCCGGATGAACCCACACATTTGTAACTGCCCAAGGGGTTCACCTTGCCCAGTGCCTACACAGAGCCGATTTATCAAGACAGGGGAACTGCAGTAGAGAAAGAGTAATTTACTCAGAGCCAGCTGTGCGGGAGACCAGAGTTTTATTATTATTCAAATCAGTCTCTGTGTTTATATTTTTAACCCATTGCTTATATTTTGTTCTATGTGAGTAAGAATGGGCCTCCAGGAATCAGAAAACATATTCTTTCCTTGATTCAGTTGAGTGTGACCATAGATGAAGTGTGCAATACTCGTGGAATTTTCCAGAGAAAAATATATGTATATTTTGTATCAAACAGAGCAGTGCAACAGAAAAATCCACAAAGACGCCAGATGCTTATCCTTGGAGAATAAAAGAAGTAGGCAGGTCTGAAAGATCTTAGGACTGCCTGACATAGGATGGTTAGTTGAATTTAGTCTGAATTTCAGTAGAGTCCAGCTGGGAAAACAAGACTGCATGAAATACCTAGAAGACAATACCAGGCAATCCACAATTCACTGTGAGATTGTGTAATAAATGATATTCTTAAGGAAGTCCATGAGTACAAGAACATAACTTGCTGTGGGAGAATTTCAGCGTCCTTGCCTCCTCTTCAGCTCCTATCACTGGCCTTTTATTGATGCGTATTAGTTTGAGATCTCAAAATCCAATCTCGTGTTTCAAGGTACAGATGTCACTGTATATTAGATACTCAAAAGCCAAGGATGAGGTCTCAGGATCAGCAAAGCTGGCCACCTGCCTTGAGAGCGGCTCCTACCCCCTGCAGGCTCCCCCTGAGCTCAGATGGTGCCCTCAGATCCTTTGTAGAAGCTGGGGGAGGGGAGGGAGGAGCACATGTGTTAATGAGGGGGAAAATGCTGTGTGCTTTCAAGGGAAAATGCTAAATTCATTACAACAGCATCCTACTTGCTGTTAGGAAATAGGCACCCTTCCATCTAAATAGAACGGTCTTTCAAAGCTTTCACTTCCCTATCCTTGAGGTTTCTCTTCAAAGAGGGATGAGCACATTCACCCAGGCACGAGGAGGCCCTGTGCATTTTTTGTCCTGCTGTTTTCATGGACAATTTAAAAAGAATTATGGATATCTCAGTCCTTAGAGAGTCAGACACGGACCCCGAGGCCGCTCCGTCTAGGTCACCTGGAGAGTCTAGGTCACCCGGATCGGCTCCCTTTGTGGGTCCCTGTGCTGGCTGGAACCGGCCTCCTGGGAAGAACAAGGGCCGAAGTTCCTGAGTGCCTCCTGACCTAGCGTCCCAGGCCCGAACATGGCAGGGCCCAACCCTGGGCTCTCATTTTTCTGCACTGGATGAATAAGGGCCCCTAGAGCCAGAGGTCAGAGCTTGCAGGGGGCGGCCCCCTGTCTTATCATAAGTTCCTCAAATGATTGGTGTAGAGACCAACATATAACCCGCTGACACTGGAGGGCACTGTTAATTTAAGATGAGCTGAAGCATGAAGTTTTACTGATTTGTCTTCATGTGGACATTGTTAGCCTGCGTGTCATAATCTGTAGCTAATAATTGTGACCTCTGTGTTGCATCCTCCAAAAAAAAAAAAAACAGAAAAAAAGATGATTCGCTTAAACTTCCCTGCAAAAACCTTTGGCCTTGTGACAGACTCTAGAACGCTCTCAACTCCGTGGGTGTGTCTTCCCAGGTCCAACCTCACATTTGGCTTTCAATAAACTTTGATAAAATTATTTCTGCCTCATCAGCCTTAATTTCAGCTGACAATCTCAAGTCCACCAGTGATGAGGGGAGCAAAGCAAAGGACACAATTTGCACAGCATCTTATGGTTATAGGAGGAGAAGCGACTGCCAACAGGACCCCAGGACAACGAAATGCAGTTGGCTTCAGATAAGAGACAAAAATGAGGCTTCCGATGAAAGTTAGTGCCTAGGATAACAGGATGTGTGAGCACGTTGGATTTGATGGGAATATTGAGTATGGGCCTGAGCAAAGAGAGAGACCCTCTCATATTATTTTATATTGTTTTATACTCAGTACCTGTTTTAAGAAAAAACCAAGGAAGTAAAACCAAAGACAGGCAGCCCAGCGTCAGGCCCAAAACCAGGCCTGGGCCTGCCTGGCCTAAACCCAGCAGTTAAAAATCGACTCATAACTTAGAAACCAATGTTATTCATAGATTCCAGACACTGTATAGAAGAACACTGTGAAACTCCCTGCCCTGTTCTGTTCCTCTCTGATCACAGGTGCACGCAGCCCCGGTCACATACCCCCTGCTTGCTCAAATCAATCACGACGCTTTCATGTGAAATCTTTAGTGTTGTGAGCCCTTAAAGGGACAGAAATTGTGCACTTGGGGAGCTTGGATTTTAAGGCAGCAGCTTGCTGATGCTCCCAGCCGAATAAAGCCCTTCCTTCTACAACTCAGTGTCTAAGAGGTTTTGTCTATGGCTCGTCCTGCTACAGGCCCATGATGGAGAACTCACAATTACAAGAAAAACTCTTTTTATAATGTAAATTTGCTCTGTGTCAAAGTTATACTGCAAGTAAATTGACATTATGTTTTCAGAGTTCAAAAACAAACCAAACCGGACTCAGTCATCTCTCTCACCGGTGTGTGAATGATAAACA
>NW_020265348.1:0-1936 GCF_003255815.1 Theropithecus gelada | reverse complement strand
CATTTATAGATATAATTGAATACTTTAACTGGGTGATTTGTAGTTTTCAATACTGGACTTCTCTTTTATTTTCTAGCTAATTCAAGGTAGTGCCTGGTGGTGTGGAACAATCATTTTGAAATTTCTGACATCTAAAATCTTAGGTGTTTCAGACCACGTAAGTACTTTTTAGTTAAAACATAAAAGTTCTTATAAATATGTAGCTGAATGAAAACTTTGAAGGCATCTATTCTTATCTCTTCATTTTACAGAGGTTAAGTGTCTTCTTTAAGGTCTCTAGACGAGTTATTGGCAGAGTCAATAAGTCAATAACTGCAAGTCAAAAGTCTTGAAGTTCAGTGATCTTTGCAACCCACTAAAAAGAAAGAATATTCATCAATGCTGACTTGGCCTTTTAGGAAAAAAATACTAATAGTTTGTTAAGTAGTTATTTGTTTATATTTCAGTTAAAATAGAAATAATTAGTTGTTTACATCATAAGTTATCCATTTATGATGTTATTGCAGATGTTAACATATGGGAGGCTGTCCTCAGCTTTGAAAATACAGAACTCTTAAAATCTCAGTGTTGTTTTATGTATTTATAACTATGGACTAAAATCAATTTATGATTTGATGTTTTAAGGCCTTTCTTGTTATATAAAAAGAGAATGTTAAAAATTTTTGATCTTTTCATTTTCTAGGAAATACATGCAGAACATTTCTCTCTCATGTGGTATTTCTGTTTGTTAATGTCTTAAAGAGTAGCCCTTTTCAAGGCCTAAGTCCTTGCTTAACTAACTGGTTTAGGTAATAGAAAACAATGCATGAATCTACTTTTTATTTCTAGCATTTTCTGTTTAGAAATAAGCATACATGAGTATATCATACAATAATCAATTTTGAAATTTACCTCATTTAATGCTATCCAATTAGGGCCCTGTTCGATGCTGAAATTATGTAGTTTGACAAGGGGTTATAGTATTACTTCTCTAAAAGGTCAAATGCTATCTCTATATAACATGCAACATGTTTATATTACATAAAATTTCTAAATGTAAGCGTTTGCCATTTATTGCTAGCTTTGCATGGTGGTTTATTAGTTTATTTGTTGCTGCTGTTCTCTGGTATGTCTGATATATTTCCCCATTCTCCTTTCCTTTTTATTGTTTTTAACTTTATTATATATGTCTTATGATAAACTTTATTTAGACCTTCTAAGTTACTTATTTATCTATTAAGTTTGTTCATGATTATGTTTCTTGCCTTACTTCACACTTACTTCACATTGACCCTCAGCTCTTTACAAATCTTTTTTTTTTTTGAAACACAGTCTCACTCTGTCACCCAGGCTGGAGTGCAGTGGCCAATCTCGGGTCACTGCAACCTCCACCTCCCAGGTTCAAGCAATTCTTGTGCCTCAGCTTCCTGAGTAGCTGAGATTATAGACACGTGCCACCACGCCCGGCTAATTTTTGTATTATTGGTAGAGATGGGGTTCCAGCATGTTGGCCAGCCTGGTCTCAAACTCCTGACCTCAAGTGATCCGCCTGCCTTGGCCTCCCAAAGTGCTGGGATTACAGGTGTGAACCACCATCCCTGCCCTACAAATTAAAAACAAACAAAAAAAATACAAACATGCTTCCTTGGTAGTCCTGAGTGACTTCCTTTATGTGACAGTTATGAGGAAGACCTGAAATTATAGTGGTTTGGTTAAATTACTGTTAGTCAGCAGGCCTACTCTAAATTAGAAAAATGAAGTGCAACTCTAAATTATCCTTGAGTACTGGTAGATTAGGAAAAATAATTGAATGAAAACCACTCGTAATCATCAAACTTGTTATAAAATAATTCCTATCCCTATAAAATAATTTGAATTAAGAGTTTACTTGCCAAATATTTTCCTTTTTCTGGCCTTCTGAGGATACTGTGGAAAAATAATTGTCTCACCAAGAGCA
>NW_020265347.1:0-1936 GCF_003255815.1 Theropithecus gelada | reverse complement strand
ATGTGTGAATGCAACTCACAGAGATACACTTTCCTCTTCATTGATCAGTTTGCTAGCACAGTTTTCTTATAATCTGCAATCAGATACTTCTTAGTGCAATGAAGCTTAGGGTGACAAAGGAAATATCCTCAGATAAAAAGTAGAAAGAAGCTTTCTGAGAAACTGTTTTGTGATGTGTGAATTCAACTCACTGGCTTACATTTGTATTTCATGGAGCCGTTTGCTAGCTTTGTATTTGTGGTGTCTGAGAACTGATAGTTCGGATCACTTTGAAGAGTATAAGGACAAAGGAAACATTCTGAGATAAAAATGTGAAAGGAGTTTTCTGGGAAACTTCTTTGTGATATGTGAATTCATCTCACAGAGTTACAACTTAATCTTCATGAAGCAGTTTGCTAACACTGTGTTCGTGGAATCTGCAAAGTGATATTTGGGAGTGCATTGAGGCCTATGGTGAAAAAGGAAGTATCCTCAGGTAATAACTACAAAGAAGCTTTCTGAGAGCTTTCTTTCTGATGTGTGAATTCAACACACAGAGGTTATCCTTTCCCTTCTCTGAGAAGTTTGCCAACACTCTTTTCGTGGAATCTGGAAAGTGATATTGGGGAGATCATTGAGGCCTCTGGTGAAAAAGTAAATATCCACAGATAAAAATTGGAAAGATGCGTATTGGGAAACTGCATTGTGGTGTGTGAATGCAACTCACAGAGATACAGTTTCCTCTTCGCTGATCAGTTTGCTAACTCAGTTTTCTTGAATTCTGTAATCGGACGCTTGTTAGTGCAATGAAGCTTAGGGTGACAAAGGAAATATCCTCAGATAAAAACTAGAAAGAAGCTTTCTGGGAAACGGCTTTGTGATGTCTGATTTCAATTCACTGAGTTACACTTGTATTTCATGGAGCCGTTTGTCAGCCCTTTTTTTGTGGAATCTGAGAACTGATTTTTCAGATCGCTTTGAAGAATATAAGGACAAAGGAAATATCCTCAGATAAAAAAGTGAAAGAAGTTTTCTGAGAAACTTCTTTGTGATATATGAATTCGTCTCACAGAGTTACAACTTATTCTTCATTAAGCAGTTTGCTCACTCTGTGCTCATGGAATCTGCAAAGTGATATTTGGGAGCACATTGAGGCCTATGGTGAAAAAGGAAGTATCCTCAGATAATAACTACAAAGAAGCTTTCTGAGAACTTGCGATCTGATGTGTGAATTCATCACACAGAGATTCACCTTTCCCTTCTTGTAGCAGTGTGCTAACACTGTTTTCATGGAAAATAGAAAGTGGTATATGGGAGCGCATTGAGGCCTCTGGTGAAAAAGGAAATATCCACAGATAAGAACTGGAAAGAAGCGTTTTGAAAAACTACATTGTGATGTGTGAATGCAACTCACAGAGATACACTTTCCTCTTCATTGATCAGTTTGTTAACAGGGTTTTCTTGAAATCTGCAATCGGATACTTCTTAGCGCAATGAAGCCTACGGTGACAAAGGAAAGATCCTCAGAGAAAAACTAGAAAGAAGCCCTCTGAGAATCTGCTTTGTGATGTGTGAATTCAACTCACTGAATTACACCTGTATTTCATAGAGCCGTTTGCTAGCAATATTATTCTGGAATCTGAGAACTGATATTTCGGATCGCTTTGAAGAGTATACGGCCATAGGAAATATCCTCAGATAAAAACGAGAAAGAAGCTTGCTAAGAAACTTCTTTGTGATGTGTGAATTCATCTCACAGAGTGACACCTTCCTCTTCATGAAGCCTTTTGCTAACACTGTTCTCGTGGAATCTGTAAAGTGATATTTGGGAGCGCATTGAGGCCTATGGTGAAAACGGAAATATCCACAGATAAAAACTGGAAAGAAGCATTCTGAGAAACCGCATTGTGATGTGTGAATGCAACTCACAGAGATACACTTTCCTCTTCATTGATCA
>NW_020265346.1:0-1936 GCF_003255815.1 Theropithecus gelada | reverse complement strand
GTGCCCATTCCTGGAGCTTGCCTCTGTTTGCCTTTTGTTCGATTACATGATGTATTACTTTTCCCAACAGGCCAGTGCTAGCATATTGGAAGTGATTTAATAAGCTGGCACCCTTGACGCTATGCTACCAGTCCAACCTTATTTGCCTCATTTACCATTTCCATTATTGTGGCAGCCCTCCATTCCAGCCAGAGCAGCCCCTTACCATACCCCAGTCACACCATCCACATTTCTGCTTTTGTCTGTGCATCTGTCCATCTAAAATGGCCTTATTTCACTCTGCCTGTGGGAGTCCCATGAATCTCTCCAAAGCCAACTCAAGTTCATCTTCATGCTTGAAACCTTCCCTGACTATTCCGGCCCTCCTGAGCCTAATCCCTTTGTGAGATTTGTCACCATTTCTTGGACACCATATGAGAGGCTGAAGTGGGAGGATTGCTTGAGTCCGGAAGGTCGAGGATGCAGTGAGCTCTGGTCATACCACTGCACTCTAGCCTGGGCAACAGAGCGAGACCCTGTCTCAAAAACAGCCACCACCAAAAACTATCTTGGGATTTTAATAGGATTACTTTAAATTTGTAGATTAATTTGAGAATTGATATCTGTACAACATTCTAGGAATGAGCTATCTCATGTCATGTGTTCATTTCTTGTTAATGTCTTTCAAAAGAGTTTTAGGGTTTCCGTCATGTAGATCTTACACATCTTTTGTTAGATAAAAGATCTTTGTATTTCTGTTCCTAAATACTTCATACATTTGCATTGCCATTGTAAATGGGATCTTTCTTCCATTTTCTAATTGGTGGTACATCTGAAAATATTTGAGATTTGTGTGCTGCTCTCTTGATTTTGTTTCTAGCCACCGTACTGAATTCTCATATTACTTCCACTAAAATCTTAGTTGATTCTCTTAGGCTTCTTTGGCTGTCTAACATTTATCATTTCATATGCAAATAATGATAGTTTTGTCTCTTCCTTTTCAATACTTATATTCTTTCCTTTCCGTTTTCCTTTCCTTTCTTTTTTTTTTCTTTCTCAGGGCCTTGTTGTCACCCAGGCTGGAGAGCAATGGTGTGATCTAGCTAACTGTAACCTCAAACTCCTGGGCTTAAGGGATCCTCCTGCCTCAGCTTCCAGAGTTGCTGGGACTACAGGCAGGCAGCTAATTTAAAAAAAAAATTGTTTTTAATGTTGCCCCAGGCTGGTTTTCCAGCCACTTTAGAGGAAGGACTCGGGTTTCCTTTTTTTTTTCTCCTACTTTTAAGAGTTTTTTTAAATGAGGAATTGTCCGTTGAATGTTAGCTAAAACAGTCAATAGAATGTATTAAGTGCCAGCTACACGCAAGACCCTAAGTTAGATACAGTCAGCCCTCTTCATCAGCAGGTCCACATCTTCAGATTCAACTGGATGAGGCTGAATACTTGAAAAAAGAAACGAAAATACAAATAAGAAAGTATAACAACTCTCACCATTGTACAATATCGATACATTTTATTAGTGATGACTTAAAGTACATGGGACCAGGCACGGCGATTCACACTTGTAATCCCAACACTTTGGGAGCCCAACCTGGGCAGCATAGTGAGACCTTGTCTTTACTAAAAATAAAAATAAAAATAAAAAATTGGCCAGGTGTGGTGGTATGCACCTGTAGTCCCAGCTACTCAAGAGGCTGAGGTGGGCAGATCACTGGAGCCCAGGAGGTTGAGGCTGCAGTGAGCTTGATTGTGACACTGCACTCCAGCCTGAGCGACAGAGGGTGATCCTATCTCTAAGTAAGTGAATAAAGGATTTGGGGGGATGTGTGTTAGTTATATGCAAATACTGCATCATTATATACAAGGGATTGAGCATCCACAGATTCTGATATGGTGTGGGGGCGGTATCCTAGAACCAGTCCCCCGCAAGATAGCAAGGATGACTGAACTGTGGAAG
>NW_020265345.1:0-1936 GCF_003255815.1 Theropithecus gelada | reverse complement strand
GAGAATCTTCTTTGTGTTCTGTGAAATCATCTCACAGAGTTACAGCTGTCAACTCAAGAAGCCTTTCGCTAAGACAGTTCTTGTGGAATTGGCAAAGTGATACTTGGAAGCCCATAGAGGGCTATGGTGAAAAAGCAAATATCCTCAGATGAAATTTGGAAAGAAGCTTTCTGAGAAACTGCTTAGTGTTCTGTTAATTCGTCTCAGAGAGTTACATCTGTATTTCTTGGATCTCTTTGCTAGCCTTATTTCTGTGGAATCTGAGAACAGATATTTCGGATCCCTTTGAAGACTATAGGGCCAAAGGAAATATCCTCCGATAACAAAGAGAAAGAAGCTTTCTGTGAAACTTCTTTGTGTTCTCTGAAATCATCTCACAGAGTTACAGCTTTCCCCTCAAGAAGCCTTTCGCTAAGACAGTTCTTGTGGAATTGGCAAAGTGATATCTGGAAGCCCATAGAGGGCAATGGCGAAAAAAGAAATATCCTCACACGAAATCTGGAAAGAAGCTTTCTGAGAAACTGCTTAGTGTTCTGTTAATTCATCTCAGAGAGTTACATCTGTATTTCGTGGATCTCTTTGCTAGCCTTATTTCTGGGGAATCTGAGAACACATATTTCGCATCCCTTTGAAGACTATAGGGCCAAAGGAAATATCCTCCGATAACAAAGAGAAAGAAGCTTTCTGAGAAACTTCTTTGTGTTCTGCGAAATCATCTCACAGAGTTACAGCTTTCAACTCAAGAAGCCTTTCGCTAAGACACTTCTTGTGGAATTGGCAAAGTGATATTTGGAAACCCATAGAGGGCTACGGTGAAACTGCAAATATCCTCAGATGAAATCCGGAAAGAAGCTTTGTGAGAAACTGCTCTGTGATGTGTGACTTCCACACACAGAGTTACATCAGTATTTCGTGGATATCTTTGCTGGCCTTATTTCTGTGGAAACTGAGAACACATATTTCTGATCCCTTTGAAGTCTATAGGGCCAAAGGAAATATCCTCCGATAACAAAGAGAAAGAAGCTTTCTGAGAAACATCTTCGATTTCTGTGAAATCATCTCACAGAGTTACAGCTTTCCCCTCAAGAAGCCTTTCGCTAAGACAGTTCTTGTGGAATTGGCAAAGTGATATTTGGAAGCCCATAGAGGGCTATGGTGAAAAAGCAAATATCCTCAGATGAAATCTGGAAAGAAGCTTTCGGAGAAACTGCTTAGTGTTCTGTTAATTCATCTCACAGAGTTACGTCTGTATTTCGTGGATCTCTTTGCTGGGCTTATTTCTGTGGAATCTGAGAACAGATATTTCGGATCCCTTTGAAGACTATAGGGCCAAAGGAAATATCCTCCGATAACAAAGAGAAAGAAGCTTTCAGAGAAACTTCTTTGGGTTCTGTGAAATCAACTCACAGAGTTACAGCTTTCCCCTCAAGAAGCCTTTCGCTAAGACAGTTCTTGTGGAATTGGCAAAATGATATCTAGAACCCATAGAGGGCAATGGCGAAAAAGGAAATATCCTCAGATGAAATCTGGAAAGAAGCTTTCTCAGAAACTGCTCTGTGATGTGTGACTTCCATTCACAGAGTTACATCTGTATTTCGTGGATCTCTTTCCTAGCCTTATTTCTGTGGAATCTGAGAACAGGTATTTCGTGTCCCTTTGAAGACTATAGGGCCAAAGGAAATACCCTCCGATAACAAAGAGAAAGAAGCTTTCTGAGAAACGACTTTGTGTTCTGTGAAATCATCTCACAGAGTTAGAGCATTCCTCTCAGGAAGCCTTTAGCTAAGAGACTTCTTGTGGAATTGGCAAAGTGATATTTGGAAGCCCAAAGAGGACTATGGTGAAAAAGGAAATATCCTTAGATGAAATCTGGAAAGAAGCTTTCTGAGAAACTGCTTAGTGTTCTGATAATTCATCTCAGAGAGTTACATCTGTA
>NW_020265344.1:0-1937 GCF_003255815.1 Theropithecus gelada | reverse complement strand
ATTTCACTGAGCAGTGGTTTGTAGTTCTCCTTGAAGAGGTCCTTTACATCCCTTGTAAGTTGGATTCCTAGGTATTTGATTCTCTTTGAAGCAATTGTGAATGGAAGTTCATTCATGATTTGGCTCTCTGTTTGTCTGTTACTGGTGTATAAGAATGCTTGTGATTTTTGCACATTAATTTTGTATCCTGAGACTTTGCTGAAGTTGCTTATCAGCTTAAGGAGATTTTGGGCTGAGACAATGGGGTTTTCTAAATATACAATCATGTCATCTGCAAACAGGGACAATTTGACTTCTTCTTTTCCTAACTGAATACCCTTGATTTCTTTCTCTTGCCTAATTGCCCTAGCCAGAACTTCCAACACTATGTTGAATAGGAGTGGTGAGAGAGGGCATCCCTGTCTTGTGCCAGTTTTCAAAGGGAATTTTTCCAGTTTTTGCCCATTCAGTATGATATTGGCTGTGGGTTTGTCATAAATAGCTCTTATTATTTTGAGGTACGTTCCATCAATACCGAATTTATTGAGCGTTTTTAGCATGAAGGGCTGTTGAATTTTGTCAAAAGCCTTTTCTGCATCTATTGAAATAATCATGTGGTTCTTGTCTTTGGTTCTGTTTATATGCTGGATTATGTTTATTGATTTGCGAATGTTGAACCAGCCTTGCATCCCAGGGATGAAGCCCACTTGATCATGGTGGATAAGCTTTTTGATGTGTTGTTGAATCCGGTTTGCCAGTATTTTATTGAGGATTTTTGCATCGATGTTCATCAGGGATATTGGTCTAAAATTCTCTTTTTTTGTTGTGTCTCTGCCAGGCTTTGGTATCAGGATGATGTTGGCCTCATAAAATGAGTTAGGGAGGATTCTCTCTTTTTCTATTGATTGGAATAGTTTCAGAAGGAATGGTACCAGCTCCTCCTTATACCTCTGGTAGAATTCGGCTGTGAATCCATCTGGTCCTGGACGTTTTTTCATTGGTAGGCTATTAATTATTGCCTCAATTTCAGAGCCTGTTATTGGTCTATTCAGGGATTCAACTTCTTCCTGGTTTAGTCTTGGAAGAGTGTAAGTGTCCAGGAAATTATCCATTTCTTCTAGATTTTCTAGTTTATTAGCGTAGAGGTGTTTATAGTATTCTCTGATGGTAGTTTGTATTTCTGTGGGGTCGGTGGTGATATCCCCTTTATCATTTTTTATTGCGTCAATTTGATTCTTCTCTCTTTTCTTCTTTATTAGTCTTTCTAGCGGTCTGTCAATTTTGTTGATCTTTTCAAAAGGCCAACTCCTGGATTCATTGATTATTTGGAGGGTTTTTTGTGTCTCTATCTCCTTCAGTTCTGCTCTGATCTTAGTTATTTCTTGCCTTCTGCTAGCTTTTGAATGTGTTTGCTCTTGCTTCTCTAGTTATTTTAATTGTGATGTTAGAGTGTCAATTTTAGATCTTTCCTGCTTTCTCTTGTGGGCATTTAGTGCTATAAATTTCCCTCTACACACTGCTTTAAATGTGTCCCAGAGATTCTGGTATGTTTTATCTTTGTTCTCATTGGTTTCAAAGAACATCTTTATTTCTGCCTTCATTTCGTTATGTACCCAGTAGTCATTCAGGAGAAGGTTGTTCAGTTTCCATGTATTTGAGTGGTTTTGATTGAGTTTCTTAGTCCTGAGTTCTAGTTTGATTGCACTGTGGTCTGAGAGACAGTTTGTTGTAATTTCTGTTCTTGTACATTTGCTGAGGAGTGCTTTACCTCCAATTATGTGGTCAATTTTGGAGTAAGTACGATGTGGTGCTGAGAAGAATGTATATTCTGTTGATTTGTGGTGGAGAATTTTATAGATGTCTATTAGGTCTGCTTGCTGCAGAGATGAGTTCAATTCCTGGATATCCTTCTTAACTTTCTGTCTCGTTGATCTGTCTAATGTTGACAGTGGAGTGTT
>NW_020265343.1:0-1937 GCF_003255815.1 Theropithecus gelada | reverse complement strand
CAGGTGCACCCTTGCAGAGGTGGCTGGTTGCTGTTTGAGCCAGCTTGGCCTTGCCTGACATGCACAGGCCCCACCTACTTACATGCTACTCCGAATTAGCTTGTCCCAAAGTCCGAGTCTGGCCAGGACCAGAGAAGGCCGAGTCCCATGGGTGGTAATCCTGCCTGCTTTCTGCACTTGAACATAAAGCCCTCCTCAAGACGGCCTGTGGTCCACTTCTTGGCAACCAACAAGTACGCATTGCCATACAAGGCCTGAGGCACTGACTGGAGCCCCAAAGGCAGCGCATACCCTGCTCCTCAGCCTGCTGCTCGTTTCCTCTATATGGTTCCATTTGTAGCACGGTAGTTGCACTGAGGCTTGTGCGTGTCAGGCAAGGCCAAGCAAGCTCAAAGAGCAACCAGCCACCTCTGCAAGGGTGTGCCAGGAGCAGGTGGAGCAGCCACCAACCTCACTCACTGATGGACATGGTACATCAGTTCTTCTACCCTAAAGGTAGAGCCGAAAGGCAGACCACAGGCCGTCTTGAGGAGAACTTTATGTTCAAGTGCAGAAAGCAGGCAGGATTACCACCCAGTGGACTCGGCCTTCTGTGGCTACAGTGCCAATGAGCCCTGAGGCACGAACTGGTGCCATCTCCCTTATACAAAAATTAACTTAAGATGGATTAAACAGTTCAACATGCCATCTGCTTTTCCTCAGGCCTCTGCTCCAACAGCCATTAGGTGGCAGACACTTCTGTGGGAACCTGGCCATCCCTGTGTCCTTGTGTAGCTGAGGTTGCTGGATGGTGCACCTGCTGCAGGTGCACCCTTGCAGAGGTGGCTGGTTGCTGTTTGAGCCAGCTTGGCCTTGCCTGACATGCACAGGCCCCACCTACTTACATGCTACTCCGAATCAGCTTTTCCCAGAGTCTAAGTCTGGCCAGGGCCACAGAAGGCTGAGTCCCATGGGTAGTAATCCTGCCTGCTTTCTGCACTTGAACATAAAGTCCTCCTCAACACGGCCTGTGGTCTGCCTCTTGGCAACCAAGAAGCCTGCACTTCCATAGGAGCCCCGAGACATGGAACGGAACCCTAAAGGCAGCGCATACCCTGCTCCTCAGCCTGCTGCTCGTTTCCTCTATATGGTTCCATTTGTAGCACGGTAGTTGCACTGAGGCTTGTGCATGCCAGGCAAGGCCAAGCTGGCTCAAAGAGCAACCAGCCACCTCTGCAAGGGTGTGCCAGGAGCAGGTGGACCAGCCACCAACCTCACTCGCTGATGGACATGGTACATCAGTTCTTCTACCCTAAAGGTAGGGCCAAGAGGCAGACCACAGACCACATAAAGAGGAGGACTTTATGTTCAAGTGCAGAAAGCAGGCAGGATTACCACCCAGTGGACTTGGCCTTCTGTGGCTACAGTGCCACACGAGCCCTGAGGCATGGACTGGTGCCATCTGCTTCATACAAAAATTAAAGATGGATTAAACAGTTCAACATGCCGTCTGCGTTTCCTCAGCCCTCTGTTCCATCAGTCATTAGGTGGAGGCCACTTAGCCTGTGGGAACCTGGCCATCACTGCTTCCTGGAGTAGCTGAGGTTGCTGGCTGGCCCACCTGCTCCAGGTGCACCCTTGCAGAGGTGGCTGGTGGCTCTTTGAGCCGGCTTGGCCTTGCCTGGCATGCACAGGCCCCAGCTACTTACACCCTACTCCAAATTAGCTTGTCCCAAAGTCTGAGTCTGGCCAGGACCACAGAAGGCAGAGTCCCATGGGTGGTAATCCTGCCTGCTTTCTGCACTTGAACATGAAGTCCTCCTCAAGACGGCCTGTGGTCTGCCTCTTGGCAACCACGAAGCCTGCACTTCGATAGGAGCCCTGATACGTGGACTAGAACCCCAAAGGCAGCGCATACCCTGCTCCTCAGCCTGCTGCTCGTTTCCTCTATATGGTTC
>NW_020265342.1:0-1937 GCF_003255815.1 Theropithecus gelada | reverse complement strand
CTTTGCTAGCCTTATTTCTGTGGAATCTGAGAACAGATATTTCGGATCCCTTTGAAGGCTATAGGACCAAAGGAAATATCCTCCGATAACCAAGAGAACGAAGCTTTCTGAGAAACTACTTTGTGTTCTGTGAAATCATCTCGCAGAGTTAGAGCTTTCCCCTCAAGAAGCCTTTGGCTAAGACAGTTCTTGTGGAATGGGCAAGGTGGTATTTGGAATCGCGTAGAGGGCTATAGTGAAAAAGGAAATATCCTCAGACGAAATCTGGAAAGAAGCTTACTGAGAAACTGCTCTGTGATGTGTGACTTTCACTCAGAGAGTTACATCTGTATTTCGTGGATCTCTTTGCTAGCCTTATTTCTGTGGAATCTGAGAACAGATAATTCGGATCCCTTTGAAGACAATAGGGCCAAAGGAAATATCCTCTGACAACAAACACAAAGAAGCTTTCTGAGAAACTTCTTTGTGATCTGTGAAATCATCTCACATAGTTACAGGTTTCCCCTCAAGAAGCCTTTCGCTAAGACAGTTCTTGTGGAATTGGCAAAGTGATATTTGGAAGCCCATAGAGGGCTATGGTGAAAAAGGAAATATCCTGAGATGAAATTTGGAAAGAAGCTTTCTGAGAAACTGCTCTCTGATGTGTGACTTCCACACAGAGAGTTACATCTGTATTTCGTGCATCTTTTTGCTAGCCTTATTTCTGTGGAATCTGAGAACAGATATTTCGGATCCCTTGGAAGACTATAGGGCCAAAGGAAATATCCTCCGATAACAAGGAGAAAGAAGCTTTCTGGGAAACTTCTTTGTGTTCTGTGAAATCATCTCAGAGAGTTACATCTTTCCCCTCAAGAAGGCTTTCGCTAAGACAGTTCTTGTGGAATTGGCAAAGTGATATTTGGAAGCCCTTAGAGGGCTATGGTGAAAAAGGAAAGATCCTCAGATGAAATCTGGAAAGAAGGTGTCTGAGAAACTCCTTAGTGTTCTGTTAATTCATCTCACGGACTTACATCTTTTTTCGTGGATCTCTTTGCTAGCCTTATTTCTGTGGAATCTGAGAACACATATTTCGGATCCCTTTGAAGTCTATAGGGCCAAAGGAAATATCCTCCGATAACAAAGAGAAAGAAGCTTTCTGAGAAACTTCTTTGTGTTCTGCGAAATCATCTAACAGAGTTACAGCTTTCCCTTCAAGAAGCCTTTCGCTAAGACAGTTCTTGTGGAATTTGCAAAGTGATATTTCGAAGCCCATAGAGGTCTATGGTGAAAAAGGAAATATCCTCAGATGAAATCTGGAAAGAAGCTTTCTGAGAAACTGCTTTGTCATGTGTGACTTCCACTCAGAGAGTTACATCTGTATTTCGTGGAACTCTTTGCTAGCCTTATTTCTGTGGAATCTGAGAACGTATATTTCGGATCAATTTGAAGACTATAGGGCCAAAGGAAATATCCTCCGATAACAAAGAGAAAGAATCTTTGTGAGAAACTACTTTGTGTTCTGTGAAATCATCTCGCAGAGTTAGAGCTTTCCCCTCAAGAAGCGTTTGGCTAAGGCAGTTCTTTTGGAATTGGCAAAGTGGTATTTGGAATCTCGTAGAGGGCTATGGTGAAAATGGAAATATCCTCAGACGAAATCTGGAAAGAAGCTTTCTGAGAAACTGCTCTGTGATGTGTGACTTCCACTCAGAGATTTACATCTGCATTTCGGGGATCTCTTTGCTAGCCTTATTTCTGTGGAAACTGAGAAAACATATTTCAGATCCCTTTGAAGACTATAGGGCCAAAGGAAATATCCTCCGATAACAAAGAGAAAGAAGCTTTCTAGGAAACTTCTTTTTGTTCTGTGAAATCATCTCACAGGGTTAGAGCTTTCCCCTCAAGAAGCCTTTCGGTAAGACAGTTCTTGTGGAATTGGCAAAGAGATATTTGGAAGCCCT